>NW_009724369.1:44651-77861 GCF_000703405.1 Apaloderma vittatum
GGAGCTAAGATTTCCTCCCCCCTCCCCAATTGATAAAACATCTCTAGAGTGTGGGAGTATATCCTGATAGAAACTAATTGCTGTGGATTAAAAGAGCAAGCTTGCAGCCTCCACATATTATATCAGCTTTCAGAACAGACACCAAAGTTTTTTATGAGAAGAAAATTACATTTGAAGTACTCTCAATACTCATCATCTCTTAGGCTCTCTCAAAACCTGGGTGCAGTGTTATTTTAATGGTATACAGTGATTGGTTGTGTGGAGGAGGTAAAATTGGTTTGTCACAGATCCAGAAGTGATAAAGCTGATTTTGAAATGGAGATTAAGGCGGGGGGGGGGGGGGGGTAGGGACATGGCAGTTTTCTTTAATAGAAGAAATATTTAATACAGTAGTGCTCATTCTTTGTTATGTGCTTGTTCTGTTCCAGCCAGGTACCTCAGAGGTCAGATGTTCCAAGACATAGTTTCTGAAGGAAATTTTTTTTCATGCTTAATTTATCTCAGAACTGAAAGTCCCTCTCTAAATGTGAACAGAATCCATGGATCTTTGTAGTCCACTTCAAACATGCAATAGCCCATTATCTTGAATTGCTTGCGAAATGTGAATGATTAGCCTCAATACCAAGGAAGGAACAGATGCGAACTTCAGAAATGGTTTCTGTAAATAGTGGCCTAAACCACAGAGTTGGACCTGTGCACACATATATATTATTCCTTTATCTGTGCAAACAACATTTGGACATTTCTGATAATTTACAATCTTTAGGAAAATTCTCAATGAAGTTGAAAGGATGTGTGTTGGCTGGTAATTAAGTGAAATTCATCCACTGATTTCATACTGGTTTTGAGATTAAATGTTGAAGTTTACTAGATTTAGGAAAAAAAAAGAAAGAAGTATGCTTTCTGAATGGGGTGAGGTCACAAAAAGTTACTAGAACTTTTTTTTTGCCATTCCATCAGGCCAAGTCACATGAGGCAGTTAAAAAAAAGTCTAGAATAAAGCCAGTCCCATAGTATGGAAAAGAAACTTTCTTTATGGGCATACGCATGCAAAGACAGAGGAAAACGGAACTTCAGCTTTATCAGCCATATCAATATTTTACTGCAGTTACAAATTCACACAGATGCCAAGATATTTTATGTTGCCAAATGGTGCTTTTATTTTGCAGCACATGTTGTGCATTCTTTTTTAGAAGTGAACACATCTGCTATGACTTTTTCCAATACCCATTTTTCCTTCCCTGCAATTTGGGCCAAGAAGATTACAAAGCTGTAAATCAGAACCACAGCAAACACAGGGGATACGATGTGCAAATGTGGTTAATCTTCACCTTTGCAAATGCTCCAAGTGGTGCATTTGCACCACTGAGTAGCTAGGGAACCCCTGACTTTGTAGGGTGGCACCTTTGCAGGTGGGGCTTTTGTGGAGAGAAATGGGGAGAATCTAAGTCTATTTTCCCAAATGTTTTTGGTGGTTAGATGAGGACAGAATCTAAAAGCAAGTGCTGAATTCTAAATTTTGCTTGTGAGAGAGACAAGCAGGTGATCTGATGGGTGTGGGTTTTCTTGGTATCCAGCTGGTCTCTATCTGTGTTTCTCAGAGAGACTAGTTCCTAACTTGTCACTAGTAGAATGTGAAAAGAGTAACTTGATATAGGATCCTCTATATTGCAAAATCCCCAAGCATTGCTTGATTCAGAATACTTTCTGTTATATCTTTCCCTGTACCTTCAGTCAAAATTTGTTTCATGCTGTTGAATCTTGGCTATAGTCATACTTTTGGGGGACACAGAGACGAGTTGGAGTACTTGGTAACCTCAGAATGTTTGTGGAAAATCTAAATTTAGTTGTAAGGCAACTAATTCAGAATTAAATGCTGCAGAGACATGAAAAAGATTATTTGTTTAATATCATTTAAATAATGATATCTCCATCTTAATGGTAGTTCCGTCTGTATTGTGAGTTTAAGGTAAGATTCTCATCCGTATGTGTTTCCTGGGGGTCTGTAAAACAAGGATATCCCATATCAGTATCTGGTACATGATAGAGACTGGCTTAAATTGTAACATTTAGACTTGGGTTTCAGAATACCTATTCTGCTTCTTTCTAGCAAGTTCTTAGCCTGTCTGCGTATTCTTTTGGCTTTCAGGAGAAGGGGAAATCATGACGTACGTGATTTTGAGTAAATAGGAAGGGCAATTTTTTTTAGGTCTTTCTGGCTGCTGTGCCCCTTCACCCTTCCTTTATCCTTCCCTCCCCCCAATACCTGTTTTCTTATTAAAAAATGCTTTATTCTCATAGTGTAGAAAGCTCTTTTAGCTGCATTGCTTCTTTCCGCTCTGTCTCCTGTCTCGTGAAGTTTCAAAAAGAGAGAGGCGTGGTATTGACTTAGTCTGCTGGAGGTAATACAGCTAATGAAAGTATAGTATTAACTTCATAATAAATCTTTAGTTTTTCAGAAAGAATAGCCTATATATAAAGCTCTAGAGCAGTTACTCACTGCTAAATACTAATGGCCAGTAGCCAGTAGCTATTTTCATTTTAGCCGGTTGTTTACATTTGGCTCTTCACTGGTGAAATGCATTAGGAACTGAAGGGATTTTCCCCATAATGCCTCAAGTTAAAATTAAAGTTTCAGCAGTATGAGCAGGAGTTAATTCATTCTGCTATTAAGCCTTCAGTTACACTGAGGCTTTATCATTCACTGCTAATAAATGGTATTTATAGTTGGCATATACCTCCTGTAGCAACAATAACAAATGTGTTGCCCGAGATAACCTACTTTATGTAGTTGTTAAAAGGCACTTTTCATTCAAGTTTCACAATTTAAAAAATTCATTATAAACCTCTTGAATCCTCCAAGGACTGAAACAATGCATGAAGCAGGATGTTTGAAGTGCAGACCAGATTCTGAAAAGGGCTCCGAAGAGCCTACAATAGAGGTCTGGTGCTTAAGTATGCTAAGCACACAGTGGCTCCTAATGCAATACTTAGATCTAGATTCTCAAAAGAGCTCAGAAGAACCTTGTGTACTGAGAGCTTTTGAAACACCGGCCATGTCACAACAAGCGATGCTGGGGACTTCAGACTTCTCAAAATCTGCTAAGTCTGGCTTTGATTTCTCTGGGTCTTAAGCACTTTTGAATGTCTGACCTAAACAAAGATGTATGCTTTATGTGGGATTATTTCCTTTTATCTAAGAATATCATTATTGCAGCCTTTCTTATAATTAAATGAAAGAAATACATGGCATGGTGTGAGATGCCTGTAAGCTTCTGACTGCTTGTCTCAGAAACCAGCCTGAACAGGATTGTCAATTTTGCCATGTAAGCAAAGCTGAGAATACTGTTTGAGCAAAATAGAAGTTGATAACTCCTGCCTGCCTTCTGGAAGTTTCAGTCTCTGTAGCTCTCAGTGCAGCTGCAGGTAAAAATAAGTGTGTGCTGTGGCTTAACAATAAGGTGTGGAAATTTCTATTCCAAAGGTGTCTGACACACTTTAGGTAGTTCTCACACCCTTCCATGTTGTCATGTCTCAAGTCAGCTGTTTGTGTGGGCATTGTTGAACTGAGAAGACAGAGATGTTTTGGGACGATTAGAGAAGTGAGCAAATGGGATGGAAACTTCTGAAAACACAGAAAAAATGCAAAAAAAACCTGAAACAAAACACAGAAAACACCCAAAAGTTAAATCCCTTGCTATTCTTGGTGGAACCAAAACTTGGTTAGCTACTGCGTTTACAGCTCTAGGTCAGAGGGGCCAGACGTGTAGGTAGCTGGGCCTTGCACGTTCCGTGTCATTAGAATTGGACTGTATGTGTCAGAGAAAAAGCAGAGTGTGGTAAAGAGAAAACCCTCTAGTCTTCGTCTTTGCTCTCCCTGATAACGAGAATTTCATTTGGATGATTCAGCTTACTACTTCCTGCATTTGCTGTGAATCGGTATTGAAGTGTCATGTTGTAGGAGCTGCCTGTTGATGGAGGCTTAATGAGCAGCAAGATAATCTGGCTTTATTTGTGCCTTTCCTTCTTGACTTCTATGTGTATATATCTTATTACTAGGAAAATTTACTTTTCTTTGTGCTGTCCTTTACAATTTTGAACAAATTATGCCAATCTGTTGAACGAACACTAGCACAGAGATTAAACATGGGGGATGTCAGACTGCTAAAAGTTACTGTGCTAAACAACCCGAAAAAGCTTTGAAAGGGGTGACGGGAAAGAAGATGCTGAATTAAGCTTAGTATTGCATGTGACAGCACAAGGACTTTAATTTGGGGGAGATGCACTGTGTCAGACCAGGGAAAGGAAAGTTTTGTGCCTTTTGGAAGTGGTACTGGAGAATCACTGACTGGAGTGCAGAAGAAGATGACCTCTTAATGGTGATGTTGGTTCCAAATTAACAAAAGAACAAGTAACCTGGAAGGAGTGATGAAATGCATATGTGGAAGTATGGATAACTAAGATCTTTAGATCCTGTTTGATTGAATGTAGCATATAGTAGGGCTGAGGACTTAGTCCATATTTGCAACTGCAGGATCAGGATTTGCTTGTTATATTTTTGTTTTTCAAATCCCTTAAATATCTAGGATGAGGTGGTATAAAGTGGTGTAAACTGGGAAATCTCAATTCATTTGAGAGCTGCCTTTAGCTGGGGTGAGATAAGGGTCTGATCTCATTTTCAGCTAAAACAGTAAGATGGCTAACATTTTTTGTTGGTTCGGGGTTTTTTTTAGGGTGGTGGGGTGTTTTTGGTTGGTTGATGTTTGGGGTTTTTTATGTTTTTTGATGTTGATTGTGTGGGGATTTTTGAAATTTTTGCCCTGGCATCCACTGGCACTTTTGTAAAATGAAATCTATTGTTCCAACATGTTTCTAGATCCTTTGGGGTTTGAGAGTGAAGTGCTAATAGTGTGTGGTTCCTTTTATATATCAGTCCTTTTTTTACTGGAGCTGAGGCTGGTACTTTATGACTGCTGTGTTTGTAATTAGCAAAGCACCACAGAGGTTTTATACTAGTGTCCTGTAAACAGATGCATTGTCATAAGTGGTGTGCATTTGCAGCTGGCTCAGCAGAGTGACCGGTATTTGGCTTCAAACTCCAGATTTCAAGCCTTGATGTGTGAGACAAAGCATTCGGGAAGTTTGATTGACTTGCTAGTCATTACTGAGATCAAAGGGTGGGTGGGTTGGTTGGTTTGTCTGTTTGATTTTTGCATTAGACTTCTTTATTCTACCACCTGGGCTGGGTTATTTATTGAAAGAACTGCATGCAGAGATGTTAAATTCCAGGGAAAAACTCAGTGATCCAACATCATTCTCTATTAGGTAACAGATGAATGCATTGCCATTATAGGAACTTAAGCAGAAGTTTATCTATTTTTCCTGGGGAAAAGATTTAGCTTTCTGGGTCATCCTCGTATGCAGGCAAATTGTATTTTTTCTCCTTTTGCAGGGGAACACTAGAGATTTCTGAAGTGTGGGTGGGAAGTCCTACTAGTTTTAATAACGTTGCCCCAATCTTGATTCTGAGTGAACAGGCGATACCTTAATACAAGAATAGTTGTCAGTAGTTAGGGTGCTGATGAGTCTTTGGGATCCTGATGAATACGTATGTATCTTTTATGAGAAAAAAATACATATCTTTTCAGAGGCTTGCATCTCAGTCATTGACATTGAATAGATTTTTTTAATTATTATTTTCAGAAATACTTTGAATTTACAAACTAGACAACAGTCTGTTAATTAATACATGCTGAATAAGTTCTGTGTCTAAAGTCAGTCCCTCTCCAAAGTACATGACTGCTTATGTTGTGGTAACGGCAATAACTCGTACTCATGAACTTGGGTTCAGTTTTGGGGCCAGTCTTGTTTAATATCTTTATCAATGATCTGGATGAGGGGATTGGAATGCACCCTCAGTAAATTCACAGATGACACCAAATTGAGTAGGGGAGCATTGATCTGCTGGAGGGTAGGAAGGCTCTGTGGAGGCATCTGGGCCTGCTGGATCCCTGGGCCAAGGCCAGGTGAATGGCATGCACCGAGGCCAGGTGCTGGGTCCTGCACCTTGGTCACAACCACCCCAGGCAGCGCTGCAGGCTTGGGGGTGAGTGAGTGGAGAGCTGCCTGGCAGAAAAGGACCCGGGGGTGTTGGTCAGCAGCCTGCTGGGCAGGAGCCAGCAGTGTGCCCAGGTGGCCAAGAATGCCAACGGCGTCCTGGCCTGGATCAAAAGTAGCGTGTCTAGCGGGAGTAGGGAAGTGATCGTGCCCCTGTACTTGGCACTGATGAGGCCACAGCTTGCATCTGGAACTTCAACACTTGCATCTGCATATGCTAATAATAGTTGTTCCCTAGTATTTTGCTTCCATACCATAAAACCCAAGTAATTCTTATTCTACATATAGACATTTCCAATATTACCTAAAATCAGTAATAGCTTAGCAGTGCAGAGTGTTTGTGTTAGTGTTGGGGCTGGGAAACCATTTACAATTTTTAAAGGAAACATGGACCTTTGGAAAAGTAAAAACCCTATTCACTGGTGTTTTCAATTGGTCTGTAAATACATTTGCATTTAAAAAAAAATAATCTGAACTGAATTTAGTTGAATTCATATTGCACATGTACAACCTAATCTGAATTAGCTAAATTTCAAACAAGTGAAATTTATGTCAGGTAAAATAAAATACTGTCCAAAAGCCATTTCTGCATTTTTTTTATTAAGAAAAGTTAAGGTATTTTATGTAAATTGGCTTCTGGCCAAACACTTCATTTTCTCAGCTATCCAAAATAAACTATAATGAGATAGCTGAGAGATGATCTCCTCAACGTATTACTGTATGTTCAAATAGAAACTGATTGAAGATGCCCATTCAGAACAGTTGCATGGATTCAGGAACCTTCAGATGAGATTTCAGTACAGAATGTAATGTATTCTAGCATTTAGCTGTTGTAAAGTGACTTTCAAACTCTTGTTTGAAATGCAGGCTTTCACGATAAAATGTCCCAAATCTTTTAGCTGAT
Source organism: Apaloderma vittatum (assembly GCF_000703405.1). NCBI lineage: Eukaryota > Metazoa > Chordata > Aves > Trogoniformes > Trogonidae > Apaloderma > Apaloderma vittatum. Next base: position 51,673 of record NW_009724369.1, read on the forward strand.
GAATAAGCAGTAGTGAACACCATTGTTTTCTCTGTGCTGTTGCTCCACAGAGTACCAGTAATGCACTTTTTTTGGCTGAAGACTGCATCTTCATTCCAAGAGAGGTATAACGCACCTCAGACTGCAATTTGGGCTTTCTAAATTGCTTAGGTGAAGGGTCCCTTTGAAGAAGGGTCTGTCAGAGTCCTTGGAAGCTGTATTTAATCTTCCTTTGTATTGCATGCTTACATCTTTACCTGTTTGGTTTATACTTCTTGTCCTTACTACATGGAATTTGTTTGTCCTTATTTGCTTCAGGCACATGCATTTGATTTTCAGATAATCGTTCTGTTGCAAAACATGAACCTGTGCCATTCTAAGAGGATAAAAAGAGTAACTTCTATGGTGATTTGTTAGCAGGGTATAATCTACCCTTTAATCCAACTACAGGTTTCTTTCCTTCAAAGTATTTGCTTTTCCCTCGATTTTATGCTGTGTTGCCAAGACCTTTAATATCACCATAATTAATTCTTGTTGCACAGCTGAAGAAGGACCCAGAAGCAAAACAAGAGAAATTTTAATCCAGAGTCCAAATCTATTACTTTTGCAATTATGAGGATTTGTGTATGCTAATTAGACCAAAAATAAAGCAGTGTTATTCTTTGGATCACAAAATACAGTCTGTCAGAGGTAAAGAGACAAAACCCAAGAAAAGCTATTAAGGACAAAATTATGCCTAACACGATATGATCATAGGTAGACAGATGTTAGCAGCAAGGTAGCAGATGTCCTACTAGACAGCAATAAACACAGTGGAGGCAAGTACACGTTTCATAACATGGGATTAGAAAATAAGTTGAAGATGCAAGAGATACTCCTCCTCTTTGGTTTAGTGAAAAAATGACCAATAATCCCTTGCGTGGCGATCACGGATGGTGCAGATTTTTTGATGCTATTCAGAAAAGTAATGAGATGTGAAACATTTTCTTCTGATGTGAATTTTGTTATTATTTTTATGTTTCATGATTACATTTAGGTTTTAATGGTGCCCCCATTGTAGATCAAATTCTCTCTTGCTATAGGGCTGACAAACAAATAAAGTGAATAGGGCTGCGAGACCAGCAATCCCATTAAGGTTTTCGTAGTAGATGATCATTGCACAAAGCCTCCTTTCATTACCCTACAGATAATTCACCTTAATGGGTGCTATTCCTTCCCCTACAAGAAGGGAGAGAGGAGAGTTACTAGTCTCAGTTGGGTTTGGATTTGGCCTGGTGAAATGAAGAAAATTAAAATATTAAAGAGAGGGAAGAAACAATATTTTGGAAGAATGTGAAGCAATTATTTGCTATCTAATATATATAGTAATAATGATATAATAATATTGGTGCCTATATGTATAATAATTTGTATATGATATCTATATCTATATTATTAGTATCCAAGAAAACAAAAACCTTTTTTTCGCTAACATACTGCTTACCAGCAATTTTAAACAAAGAAGTAAAAATACTGTTTAAGTTTCAAGTGATTAATTTTGGGGTTCTTTTTGGCATTCATAGTAGAACTGAACAGAACACTAATCAGCTTGCTTCCTGAGCAGAACTGTAACACAACACTGGTACTGCAGATCAGCATAGCTGAAATCCAGTTCTGTTACAGCAAACAGACTGTCCAAAACCTGCGAACAACGTGTGTGTCTCACTGGCGCTGTTACATCAAACAAACATCAGTTGTCACTTGTTAGGACCATTAACTAGACAAGTCCAAAATAAAACACGGACCAGAAAAGATACATCTTACATTCTATAAATTGTGTGGTCTGAGGATCTATTAAAGCTGACAGAGAAGAGGGCTCTGAATTGGTGAGCAGGCTGATTACACCTCGTTCTTTATTCCCTATTGACTTTGGGTATGCCATACCTTTCCATTTCCTAGAGAAATAAATTAAAAGTCAGAAATAATTTGCCTGATGGAGGGTGCAGGTGGAATTTTGTTCAGATGAGCATTTGCACATTGTGAAATCCAATTTAACCCCTTGATGGGGTATAGCTTATTTTCTTTTGTTGACAGCTTTGTGGCAGCTAAAATAGGAACCTGATTAAATAGAGACAGTGAGAGATTGAGGTCTTGTTCTAACAGCAGGAGGATCAAGGCCTCTAATCTTATCTCCTCGAACACTGAGATGAGCTGAGGATGCTGGCAGCGAGATAAGCTTGGCTATTTTGAGCTATAAAAAGAGCCCAAGAAAAAAGATGTGAGGTGGGGGGTGAGATTTTTCACATACAAAAATAATACTGCATTGTTTAAATACATTTGGGTCAAGTGCTTGGAATGTATAGGGTATTATAACAGCAGTGATTTCATTTTACTGTATGGGTGTACATCAAAGTACAAATAATAAGAGCTCACTCTTTGTAAAGAAAGTACGCGTCTGCAAATTTCTAAATACAATTCATAATTTACAATCTACCAGGAGCACAGTAATAACAGTAGAGGCCAAGTGGGAGGAGACCACTTCTGGCAGAAATGAAATTGCTTCTTCTTTCAGTCAAACTTTAAAAATATTTTGAATGGAGCAATGACATCACTGAAGAAAGCCTTCTGTTAGTTTAATGTAGTGCTGTCTGTACCAGATTGTTTGTTTATTTTTTGCTCATTTGATTGAAAGTAATCAAATAAATGATAGAAGCTCTGTCCCCCTTCTTGTTTTACGTATGCTGTAGGGTTCTTATATTTCCTTGTAATACTTTGTCCCATATCAAATGTGCATGTGAGGTCAGAATTTTTTCTGGGTTCCTATCTTTTTGCTTAAGTGTCTTGCAAAAAAAAAAAAAAAGTCAAAAAAATTACTTGCATGCATCTTTTCCTACAAAGCCTTTTGAAAAAAAGGAGGAAAATTGTTTAGCATTAACATTTTATTTCATGGGAGACTTAAGGTTTTGTTGCTTCTTCTGCTAACTTTGTAAGTGCAGTAATAAATTATTGGTAGTAGCTTGACTAGATAGGTAGTAGTAGCAAAGTGCTTAACATGTATTAAAATTCAGCTTGTCACTTAGCGCTGTTGCTGCACTCACGTTTGAAGTGTGGTACTTAAAGTTGCAATGCTTTAGTTGGGCAATACTGAGACTGAGAAAGATCTATTGATTTGGTTTTTATAAAAAAAGTAACATTTCTTAGGAGAAAGTGAAGATTTGAAAGCAGAAACCGGTACCATTCTCAGAAAAGCGTACAGTAGGAAGGAGTTTATTTTAAAATGCTGTAAAGGTGTGTTAGCTGCAGCAGAATCACTCTTTGGACATTGACATTTTACCTATTGTGCTCCAAATTTCAGAGGAATTTCAATCAAAAGAGCAACATATTTTAAAAACTGAGGCAGATATAACCAGACTGGAATTTATGTACTCTGCTTTGCTTGTGGATTACCATGGGTAATACAGAGGCTTGGTTTACGCTACACACTAGAACTCGGATGCAGCGGGTATGCTGAAGCCCGGGCTAAGCTGAAGAGTAGGATGGAAGGCAGGAGTGATTCTACCAAAACTGTGCTTTGCCGAGCCCATAGATCAAGTTACCACGCTGCAGAAAAAACTGCACCTGCCTCCTGATTAGCAAGTTTAGCTTCCAGAGCAAATGCAGAACAAAATGAGTATCAGGAACTTTTGTTTTCACTAAACCAGTTTTCTTAAGGCTAGAGGTTATTCTGGTTCTCATCCTGGCGATACATTGTGCTTAAGAGAATTGAAGGGTTTTGACTTACTTTTTGTAGGGATAAATAGAAAGCACCTTTCTTATCCCTTTAAGTATTTTTCACATACACTGACAATAATTTGACCCTTAATTTGAAAAGCCAGGTATTAAGAAAGGTAAAAGGTAGTAATACATGACTTGATAAATGTCATTCGGTTTTAATTACCAATGAAATTGCTGCACAACAGTGGTATGACAGTTAAATATTATTAGAAATTTGCTCATTATTATTAGAGTTTTGCCACAATCTTTAATGGAAAAAGGACCAAATCTATTATTTTTATAAGAAAATGTATGCATCAGGCCCTTGTTACTAATTCTGTGCTATGTCTGAAAAGAGATTTGACTGGTAATTATGGGGTATGTGGATTAGTAAATAGTCTTCGATGATTGAAGTTGCAATATTTTAATATTTTTGATAAACAGCCCATTTTAATATGCACTGAGTGTACTTGAAGCAAAGACTGGGCTTTGTTTTGTTTCTGTTGAAACAAAAATCAGAAGCAAAATGCTTGATCATTTTTGTTCATGTAGGTTTTAATCCACTCTGTAAAGGATGTTACTGGTAATTTGTCTTAAATTATGGACATCAATGCCATAACTTTTTTTGAGTTTTTCTTTATTTTAGATTGTATTAATGACAGTCATTCTTAGCAGGCTTCAAATAAGATGCACGAGAACCAGGCAAAGTAGTTAGATTGGCTCTAATGCCCTGGAGGCGATCATGCTTGTGCCTGAACTACAGCAAGTGACTCGCATTTTCTTCACACAACCACCAGTGACTACAGGAAGGTCTTTTTAGGGGACTTGTTATTAAATTGTCCTTGATACACAAGCTGCTATTTTACAGAGCACAGGAGTTCCACTATTATCACAATCAGTAGTGTATTATTACCTAGGAGGGTCAACACTTTTCTGACAGACTTTGCTCTTCATTCACATGGAAATGACATTATGGAAACGGCAGCCGTAATCGAAGATGATAACATCTATGCAATATCCATTCAAATCATAATTACTCATACAATGCAAACGTGCTTACAGGTGCTGTGAATATCTGCTCTGCTCTATTTCAGGCTTTATTCTGAACAGTCTATCTTGCTCTGTGAAGCTAATAATTTCCTCTGGAAGGGAAGAGAGTGTTTAAAGCAGGTGTGATTATGCCAGCTGATTAGCATTCGTTTCTCATTGTCACATCCCTAGAGGATTTTTTACACTCACTTTTTTCCCAACTTTTGGTTGCTTGATGCAGCAATGTTAGCAACACCCTTTCAGCATCATCTGTCTCTCGTTTTCAAATTAATATGTGTCCATAATATACAACTAGATGGATCTCATCAGACTTTTTGTGTTGTTATTTTTATTTAGTTGTGTGTATGCCTACAGCCAGATACTCGTGCATATATACACACGTATACAGGTATGGAAATGAGCAAGAATTGTGATTGCCCTTAGAAGTACTGTAAGGAGACTCTGAAGTGGCACCTAATCCATTTGCAACATCCAGTGACTGTTGACAGTACTGAGTAAAGGCTGATGCTGAACAGTCAGAGATAATCAAAAGAGAAATGCACTAGTTAGAGGTGTGGGCTCTAACTGCATGTTGTTAGATGAATGAGATCTGTCAAAGAGGATCCTTGCTGCCCTGCTGCATCTCATTGCACTCTGTCGTCTTCTGTGAGTGTGAAGGACACGCTGGTGGTTGCTAACATTTCTGTATTAATTCATCAACAAGTGTTAGATAACCTTCCCTTAATTGTGAAACCACAGATCACTGTATTCTTAACAATGCCTTGGAAAGAGGGCCATTTTTATCCTGATTAACTTTTTGTCTATGCAGTACATACAGGAGGACCTTTTCCCTTCACAAGTAAACAAATATGTTACTTCAGAGAGATCCTAAACCCTCAGTGCATGAGTCTGATTTGGAAGCAGATTTATAGCATAATAACAGATTGCCATTGTTTGTTTGCATTATAGCATCTTTTATCCATAGTGTCTTACAAAATAAAGTGTTCACTTGATAACAATAAAACTTCCAACAAATTAATTGCTGGAAGCCTTTGAAAGATAAAGAACATACAAATGATGGCAGATGACTCTTTATCCCTCTCTTTAATTTGTTTTGGGCATTGATTATAGCGTTTGTAATCAGTGGAAGTACTGTTGAGAGTTGAATGGGCTGTGGGCAGGCACTGTGGAAGAGTGATTTGACTGAGTTCTATTGTGCAGGAGCTCAAATAGCCTGGTGTGGAGTTTTTACGAGAACAGTTGAAAGCTTGCAACAGATCACTTCATAATGTGATTTTGAAATTAATTCACCTCAATGTTGGTTTGACCCTTAGGCCCAGTTCCTCTTTTCTGGGTGTAGTTCATGCTGCATTTAAACTTGGATCTCTCCAAGTAAAATTGCTGTGCTGCAGTAAACATCACTGTAAACTGTGCAATTTTCCATACTGAACCAGTGGTGGAGTGTATGTAGCTTAACAAATGAATAGGAATTCTGAAGTTTATGACTCGCTAACAAGATGGAAGAAAATGAACAGGGCTCTAGAGCTTGAATGTATTTGCACCCCACAGATGTTTATTTTGAAATAGTTTGGTTTCCTCCGGGTGTTCGTTGTTCGTGAACGGAGAATGCTCTTTATGTACTTCTCATCAGAATGATGAAACCAGTGGAGTCAAGGATGATGTAATGCGATTGGAGGTGCATGAGTGAAGCTGTAGGAGTGTGATGATAAAGGCCAGCCTGTGGATAGTATGAACCTTCCTTTTGCACGATTTACAGCACCACTCAGCACATGAGCTGGCGTGTTGCTTGTCCTGTTGACTTCATGATGGGGGATGAACTTGTTCACCAACCATAGCTTCCATTGTTTGTAAACAAAATTCTTTCTAACAGCCTGGTCCCTGTAACTCTTTGTAAATGTGGCAATTATGAGCAGAGGGAGACTCTGAAATATTAGACCTGTACTAGGGTTTAATTCCATGCAGTTTCAAATCAAAGAATAGTTTATGTCATGTGTCTGTTAGCTATTTGAGAGAGTTCAAATGGAAACTATTACTGGAGACAAGACTCTTAAGGCTACAAAGTTAACATGGAAATTTCCAAATGTATTTAAACTGTGTAGCAGGGCAATTACTAGTGGGAATTGCTGCTAAGTCAAATCTCAAGTACTGATTCTGGACTCTACTTTACCTTTTTTTTTTTTTTTTAAGGAAAAAAATTGTTTACCTTGCCAATTTGAAAATGCAGAAAAGCTGCACTGAAAAAACTTGGAAATGTTGAAAAAGATGAGCAAATGAGGTGGGCATGTTTTCAAAACAACCAAGGTCATTTGGGAAAGCAGGTGAAAACAGTTTGGCTTTCAATTCTGGCCAGTAGCATTTCAATATAATTTCAGTATGAGAGACTTTTGACTTATAAAAAATGTGGCGCTGAATGTCTTGAAGATCATGCTACAAAACCAGTGCTGCATGTGCTTCCACTGTGAAACGAGATGCGATAGTGAGGTACACTGGTCAAGGGGACTCTTGACCAAGATTAACAATACTGTGATGATGTTAAGTCTGTCATACAACACTGAAATACAAAACATGATGTAACCTAACTTCTTAGCAACTGAGCTTCTAGTAGAATGGTTTGTTCTAAGCTTCACATTTATTTCTCCCAGTGTGCAGGTGGGTTGCTCTTTCAGAAAGAGATTCATAGCATCTAAGCATCTAAGTGGAGAGATGTCTAATCTAGTCACTAGGAAATCATGAGGGTGAAGTAGGATTGATGTCTTTTTCCTTGCTGGTAAGATTTAAGTTTAATCTTGGTGCATATATTTTGTAGAAGGTAGAAATGTGATTTTGAAATCACTTAGGCAGACAACAGGAACCTACGTCTGCTGCTTCTTGGGTGTGTGTTCAGACAAGTGAAGGGCAAACAGGAGCACTATTCTCCTTTCTCTGTTCTGCCTCTTGTTTTAAAAGAATGGCAGCCATCACTGCATTTCCTGTGGGATTCATTCTAGTTTTTTGGTAAGGAATGATTTACAAACCCTTCCAAAGCAAGGCCCACTGGCAATCTAGGTGAAGGGGTACCTCACTTTTCTGTGCAGATCAGGCTTATGAATTACCCGAAAATCAAATTGTTCAATTCTAGAAATACACAGGGCTATACTCTGGGCATCAGTGAAAGTAAATAGTTAAAGCTTCTATTGAGTAAGGAATTTCTGTATCAATAGTAAGATATTTCTAATCTTTAGGTAAGATGTTTCCAATATTTAGGTGCCTAATTTTATTTCATTCTCATTCTTGCAGCTAAATCCTTTCAAATTTTAGCCATCTTTTAATTCTATTACTGCATGTGACTGGAATCCCTTGTTCTTCTGAGGTCTAAATTCTTTTATTTTAATTAAATCAAGATGTTAAGGGACTTGATCAGAGATCCAGAAGTATCTGGAAGAGGTAGTTGGCTCCTTCAGTCTAGGAGACCTAGACACAAGAAGATAACAATGGCTGTATGTTGAAGCTCAGTAAGTTTAGTTGTGAAACAAGTTGATTATTTTTTTTTTTTCTCAATGGAGGTAATGGACAGCTGTAGCAATTTGCCAACTATCTATTACATTCTCTATCAGTTTGGGAATTTGGGTTTTTTTAAGATAAGCTTGGGATTAACTGAAGGAAACGTATGATCCGTTACCACACTGTGTGAGGGCTTTCTCATTCCTGAATTTAGAGGTGCCATTCATATGACTGAAGAACTGGATTTTAAGGTACCAACCCTTTAAAGCACGTAGGTATGAGAATTGGAGCCTCAGAGCCTGAGTTAGCTTTGTATATTTCTAACAATTAGTATTGGTGAGGTGAAACTAGGTGTGTGTTAAGAGGGTGTCAGTATGAAGTTGGTGTAAATTAACTTGTAGCTGTTTATTAAAATGTTCTCCCTGGAGCACTCTGTTGGTTGCTGTTGGAGACAGAAGTCTGGACCAGATGGCCTTTGGTCTGAGTACGACAGTACAGTGTTCAGTTCAGCTTTGCAGCATTCTGTCCAACACATCTGTCAGGCAACAGTGTCAAAAGAGGTCTTCCACTATATGATTTCTTTTTTGGGTTTATATCTACCTATTTTATTTTGATAGTAAGCCATTTTCTTCTTAGGAAAAAGATCTTAGTTGTGTAAGAAATTGTCAGGTTAAAGCAGAATTTAAAAAACAGCAGTGCAGTAGACTGTTTCACACTCTTGGGACTGACTGAAACAATGTAAATCTTAGTTTTGGTTTAGGGCATAACTGGGCAAATACTGTTCCTGTAAGCTCTGACACAGGTGAAACTGAGTAGGTACTGGTGCATTTGTGAGGTAACTTTCTCTCAAATGTGAATTGACGTGGCTTCCTTTCTGGAGAAAGGATATTGAACGTTCTGTACCAGTGCTGCTGTCTGCTGACATGGAAACCTGTTTTTTCTTAATTTCATTTCTAGTAAACCCATTTTATGAAACTCCATCATTCAAACCAAACACTTCCTGGTGAATGGAGATCTTTTTGTGAGTGCTATCTCTCCCACTAGCCAAAAATGTTGGCAATAGCAGTTCTGCATCTCTCTTACAGTCACTTACCCATAATTAGGTTTAACGGTATATGAAAAGTATGGTCTGTTTTTGGTTTTTAAATATAAAGCAAACAGATTTTGTCTCTGCAATATTTTAGAATTTGAAAACGGTTTACAGGTTAGCCTAGACCTGGCTGAATTGCATTATTGGACCATCCTCCTTTACACTGCTCTCTTCCAGGAGAGCAACCACCACAGGAAAAACGGTACCACAAGCTTCTTATTAACACTGCAGCCACAGATTCCCAAGTGGCCATTCAGCTGAATGGAGGTTGATAACTAAACTGGCAACAAGCTCAGTGGTTATAATAAAAACAGCATCAGCTCTTCAGATCATACCCTTCTCTAATGTAATTAAATTCTCAGTCATAGACCTGGAGTGAGGCATGCTTCCAACTGATGCTGCATTTCCTGAAGGTCAGCTGGAGAGCAGTATATTTCATCAAGTGCGATCCATCGAGTTGCAAGTTTCCTGATTAGGTTTGCATTTGAAGAGCTTCCCAAGGCCTAACTTGGTTGGGAAATTGCCCGTTTAAGCAATAAAATCTAATAACATATGACATGGCCGCTTGATGTTATCACGTATGGGAGAGTGCATGTGACATAGGAAGACAAACAGATTCATTTTGCCAAGGTTTGTTAAGTAGTGGCATCAGTTCTCTGGATAATTCTATTGCTCTTATAATGAGTTTGATGAATTACATTCAAAATATTTGATTCGTCTCCCCATACTTACAGTTGTGGATTTACTGTTAGATCTTGTCAGCCTCCCCCCCCCCACTACTTCCTGAACATCATATTTTTGCCTTTGTTATATTTTATCACTTATTCTTGTCTGATACAGACAAGGTAAGTCTCATCTTCTGCACTGGGTGAGATTACCCAGCTGTTCATCAGAGATGGAAGGCAAAAGTCTGTTAGTCATTCAAAGGAAACGCGGTCACATCCTCATTTGCTGTCCCATAATTACACATTGTATGTCACGCTAGTTTGGGAGAAGGCTCACAGGAAAGGAAACAAAAATTATATAAATTGGTAGTTAGCCTACCTGATTTTCCTGACTAACCAGTTCAGATTGCCTCCCTTTACTGAATATTTCAGGCATTTCCCCTCTAAAAAGTACTTGTATGATGAAATGCAGGAGTATCAACCTTGTCATCCTTATTTATGCTCAAGTACAAGCGAAAAGATCATACTTAAATTTACCTGATATCTCAGTAATAGTCATAGAAATAGCTAGTTTGCCATCTCTAATAGGAAGGCAGAGAAGAGTAAAGCTGCCTGGGATGTTCTGAAGTATGTCCCTTTCTCTTTGTGGTCCTGTAAAGAAAGCCCCTGCCTCGATAGAAGCTCGTTCTTCTAAGTAACACCTACTGACATAATCTTTTTTGTGAAACTCCCAGACTCATTCTTCAATTTTCCTTCCTGAAATAGAGTCAAACTTTTTCTCCGTTTTTAGATGGAAAACACCCTAAAATTCTCCATCCATCTGGACAGAGAATTTTGTCATTAGCATTGTCAAGACAGAAGCCCTGAAGCATAATGGATTATCAGGGGAAAACTCTTGTATCAGTCATGAGCTGTTACACCTTCATAAAATATCTTATTCTTCTTCATAAATATCAGGTCCTTCAAAATAGGCTTATCCCTGCAAGCTATTTCCCATCTTTGACTTGTGCTCAGTGTAATGAGAGTACAACCTGAATCAAAACATGCCATCATTCAGCGTCCTTAAGAAAAGAGATTTGGGGTCTTCTGGAGATATTTAACCGTGTGCAGAAAAGATTTAAGACTGACAGCTGATTTAAGACAGCTGTTTGACAATTGGGCTAACTTTCTTTTATATATATATATATATATATGTCTGTGTGTTTGTGTGTGCATATATATGCGGGGGCAGAGGAGAAGCTTCTGTGCATCAGCAGTTTCATTCTAGTGAGCAGTTTAAAAAAACCCAAACCTTACTTCATTTTATATGCAGCTATAAGTTTTGGACATAAATATTCCATGCAGGTAACTGTTTTCTTTTTCTATAATAAAGGATGGATACCCTTTTACTCATGTTATTACTGACACAGCTCAGAAGTGCCGTTTTGGACCCCCTTGCAGGTTCCCTGAAACCTAGTAGTTAAGCATTAGATCTTAGTGAAATTTTGAAGTTATCAACCTTTGTTTTTGTCCTGAAATAGAAAGAGAAATATGTCATTTTTGCAGTAGAAATACTCTGAAATGTTATTTCAGTACTGCTGTTTAAAGTGAAACATTCTGGGAATCACTGGAGTAGAAATAACTTTTACTGAACTAACATGGATTTTAGAAATCAATTTAATTTTTTAGTGATGTCTTGAAATGTAGAATGGAGTTCATCTAAACAGGTGATTTCAATGAGTCTTTAATTTCTTCTGGAGTTTATAGCAAGTGGAAAGGCTCTTGGATCTAAACACCATTTACACAGTGTATTCTCAGAAAAAGAAAAAAATTTCTTAAGAGTTCTGGAGCACTGTTGAAGTTGAGAGGACAATCACATCAGAGAAAGGTAGGCAGAGATAGGAAGAAAGTACTGAAAAGAGTTGCATACAGAGAGACGTATGCCTTGTACTTAAAGAGAAAATACTTAAGAAAAAATGGATGAAGCAGTTTGTGTCTTCAGTGCAAGAATCAACAGTGTCATATCCTGAAAATCGGTGCGTTTTGGAAACCTGACACCTTCAAGAGTGTCAAGCAGCCACTCATCATCACAGAATCACAGAGTTGGAAGGGACCTTAGAGATCACCTAATCCAACCTCCCTGTCCTGGGCAGGGACGCCTCTCAGCTAGATCAGGCTACTCAAGGCCTTGTCCAGCCTGCCCTTGAACACCCCAAGGAAAGGGGCATCTACAACTTCTCTGGACAATTTATTCCAAAGTCTTGCCACCCTCATATTGAAGAATTTCTTTTAGATCCAATCTAAACCGATTCTCCTTCAACTTAAACCCATTTCCCCATGTCCGATGTAAACCCTAGCTCCAATATAAACCTTTGAAAATGTTTGCCAGAAGTTAGCATGCTTACAATAATTCTGTAGTACCTTTCTTCATGATAATGTGATGGTTTTTCCCAATTAGTACCTGTATGGAAGAGTTCACCAAATAACTTGTTGAGCATGGACTAGCCAGCATGGTAGAACTCTGCTGAGTACCTTAATTGATGTCCGTGAAAAGTGCAAAGTCATTCTGTTGTGATCACACACTCAGAGATGCACTTACAAAGGGTCTTGATTCCATTAATTCTATAGATAGCGGCTTCACAGGTAATGAAAACTTAAGCAAGCTTTGACCAGATCGTAGGAACATAACTCGGCAGTTAGCAATGGAAACCCAATTAAAATAGTTTCCATGTACTTGTTTTTAAATATTCATGCTATTGAACTAGTCCCACTTAATGCATAAATGACAACATAATATCTAACTGTAACAGTTGGTGGAAGCCATTTTAAGTAGCAGTTTAACAAACAGAGATGGATTTTAATTTGCAATGCCAGTTGAGCTGTAATAAAAACTAGTATTCCAGCTGTGAAAAAAGAATAAAACACAGCTTGGTTTAGAGTTATTTACAGATGTGTAGAGATTTTTTTTTTTTTCCTCCTAAGCTATGCAACGGAACTGTTCGGTCATTATTCCTTGCCAGAAACGTTTGTATCAGATGCCCTTCCTACTGCTAATTTCTGGGATCAAACTCCTAAGAAAATACACATTAAAATATTACAGCAATTCTCAAGTCTTCATTGATTGCAGAATTCAATTTCCTATTGCAAATGTTACTTTTCAGACTTAATATAGCTGTTTACTTGGTTTTTTATGGACTGTGATGAGCTTCTGTTGACTTTGAGATAAATCCTATACTGCTGTCTTTGAATGGTTTCCACGTGTTGGCGTTGTTGCTGTCTCCTGGAGTGTTACTAAGATTCTTGAAACTTTGATTTCTGTTTGTTTATCCTTCTCAAAATATCAGCTACTGGAATCACGGTATTTTGTGAAAGTTTTAGCACTCTTTCTTTAACAGTGAAATTCCTAGTTGCATGATGGAAAAGTCTGCAAATAAGGGCTAAGCACATGCTAAAAATCTCTTCAGAAAAGCCAAAACAAAAAAAGAATTCACTTCTTTCTTTTCTTGATGTTAGATTAGAACATGGGGAAGATCGGAGTAGATATTCCTGGAGGAACTGTTCTTGGTACATTCCACAGAGCAGAAGATGTCACAAACTAGCACGGTGACCTTTCTGCCCTACTTTATGGCTTTATTTAATACATAAGACTTTTATGATCCCTGAAGATTCATCTGTAACTAAACATAAGCTCCCACGAACAAAATGTTCATTGCTCTGGGAAGGGTTAGATAAAATACTATTATTACTTGGATTAAGGAATTTAGCTAGTGAATTTTTTCTTGTTCATTTCAGTTTTGGTTTTTCTTGTTTTCTTTGTATCAGCATAGCCTTATTAGAGACCTGGCAATGGTAAAGTGGACTATATTGTAAGCTGTATTGTAGGTATTTGGGGACCTGAAAGTCTGCAAGCAATAAGCGTAGCAGCAAAGTTCCCAGAGAGGACAATTTGTAGAACCCATAAGCCTGAAGTGCTTTAACTAAAACAGAAAAGTTCAGAGAGGAAATGGGGACAACTTCAAGGACACTGAGAAGTTGTGATTAGAAGTTTGCAATACCCAGCAAAGCAATGGGAGGGAAAAACAGGCGTCGTGCACTCGCAGAGCAGGGATGGAATTCAGGCTTTATTAGAGGATAGGAGAACAGTGCGTGATACCAAGAGGAAATAGCTCTTCTGACCTTGTGTAGGAAATCACATTAATTGTGTCTACCTGAGATTCAAACTTTCTTATTTTGACTACAATTTTTAGAACTGTCACAGGTTTCTCTCTAAATAGCTCAACTAACACGCAGGACTGTAGAAAATATTTTCATGACAAATGGAGAAGCTGCAAGTAAATGTCTGAATTATAGTCTCCTTAATTGGTAATGACATCAGGAGAGTTTAACATGAGCTACTGTCATCTGAACTGCGTGTGCGTTAAACAGATGACGAGCACAACAGTAACTTGGCGTACTCATGAATTGTTTGGGAGGATGAGGAATATGGGGAAAGGTTGAATCGCAGTACAGCGTATGTAAAAACCAGAAATATTCTTGAACACTTCAGCCTACTGCAGTCAGCCTACTGCAGTTAAATTGATAGTGTATCTTGTGGTGGAGAAAAAGGTTAAAAAAATCTCCTGAGAAAACACTTTTGAAGAATGCAACTTTTATGAAGTGTGAAGGATTTAAATTCCACCACAGACACAACTCCAGAAAGTTTTTTGTTTTCTCAAGGGTGTTTTTTGTATTCCAATTTAATTGCCTTTCCAGAAAATGGGTAACAAATCATTTTGCCAGGAAAGCAGACTTAAATGCACCAAAATGTGTCAGAGAGTGTGTCCTGGCATACTATTCAAGCCTGAATCCCATGTGACTTTATGTGGCAGCAGGGTCATCTGGCCCCTTCAGTGGCCCAGCTCTGAAGGTGGGTCCCTGTTCCTTCTGTGTAAGCCGAAAGGTCTGCTCTCCTGACACTCTCTGTCTGAAGGGCACCTAAAGAATGCTTTGGCAGAAAGGCTGAAGAGTGATGGCTGCTGTCTGCAACCCGAATGAGAATTTCTTTGCCTCAGTTTCCTTTTCTTTTGAACCAATTGATTTCAGTGATGAGAGACCTTTTTATAAGAGACTGAGAACAACACCTGAACAATTGTAAGAACAAATACCAGAGTACAATGTGAAATAGTGACTTGCGTGCCGAGAGAGAAATAGGAAAGATGGAGAAAACACGAGACCTAAGTCACTTCCATCTTTTTGCAAGACTACAACACTAAAGAGCTGTCTTCTGGGAAAGTACTTGCTCATATAAGTTCACTGAAAATACTAACTTACCATCCATCACTATCATGTCCTTCTTTTCTGGCTTATACCTTCTGAGATTTCAGTAGAAACTTCTTAGAATTTAGGCCTTTAGGGCTGGATTCTGTCATTCTTAGTTAAAAGCTGGTGGCCTGGCATTTTTGCAGAGGGCAACAGTATTACTGCTATGCAGATCACTTAATTATTCAGAGTGTTATGAGTGCAAGTCTCTGAAGATGACAATGTAATGTAGGGAACGCTGAAATGAGAGGTAATGAAAAAGTCAGAGGTAGACAAGATGATCCTATGATGCGAGGTCAAACAAAACAAAACACTTAATAAAGGACTGTGGAGTTGGAATTAGCCGGTATTGCTGAATGGGCCACCAGTGTCATAAAAGCAATATACTTGGAGTGGAGGAATGTAGAATGCCAGTGCAGTGTGGAGCTAACTCCTCACACTCCCTGGAGGCTGCTTAAAAGCTAGCATTGCACCTACTGAAAAAAATCTGTGTTCAGCTGCTATGTGTAAAAGAAAGATGAGGCTTCTTGAGGGAAGTGGCAAGGCAAGCAAACACAGAACGACTGTCACTCCCCGCCCCCCCCCAAAAAAAAGCTGTCTCAAAACTTTAGACTTTACTAAATGTGAGTGATACAACCAAAGACATGCTCATCTCCATGACATCTTTTGCTACAAATGAAAATGTTGTTAGAGTTTAGGAAGAAAATTTTTGCGGAAAGTAAGTAAAATTTACCTGCTCAGTCAGAGCCAGGAGCAAAATTCATTATCAAAATTTCACTTAATGTCCTAGAGGGAATAGTCCTATAGGGAATGGTACAACACTGTCTTCATTCTGCACCTCTCTTCAAGGGAACTTGTTGGTATAGCTTATTGTATTTATCATCTCAAGAGAAGAAACTACACTACCTTTCTGGCTTAGACCATGACCCTCCTGTGCTAGGTATTTGACAAACAAGAATTAACAAGACATTCTCCTAAATCACTTTTAGTCTTAAAACAGATAACAGATGGATACAGGCAGATGGCAGAGAAAAAAATAGTGACTAGGTCTGATCAAGAATTTTTCTCATCAAAACCATGGTGATTGATAAGCTCTCCTTTAAAAAATTTGGATTTGACAGTTGTGACAAAACTTTAGATGAGAAGTAAAGGACAGAATTACCAGTCCAGGTAAGGGGTCTAGCAGAATATTAATGAGGTTGTCACTTCTGTAGGCTGTAGCAGATCGAAGTTCAAGTGGATTGTCTGAGTTGGGTATAATTTAAATGAGGCTTTCATACTTCCCGTGTGAATACTACCCTGAAACTTTGTGTGGAAGAAGACTCTGTGTCCTGATTTGAGAATACCAGGATAAGAATTTTCTGCTTATTTTATCTGCACACACGTATATATGGATATATATATATATGCATGCATATACACGTGCTAATAGAAAGTTCAGATTTGTCTCAGTGTAGAACAAGACTCGTCTTCCAGAGGAAATTACTTTCGTTTTATATATAACCAAAGCTAGTATATGGAGAGGAAAGATGCAGACTGGAAAATATAGAAATAAATTACCTGAAAGGCAAGTATTAAGCGTCAGTCACTTAAAAATACAGACTTTGGATTTTTGGAAAGAGCTGATCATCGGAATTAACTTGAAAATTACTTGACTTTACGAAGGAAGTCTTGATTTACCTGCTTACTTTGTGCATCTTGGAGTCTGTCTTGCTCTCACACGTTGTTCAGGTTCTTTCTAGCCCAAAAGCATGCCTCCCTAGGTATCTTGCCTGCATTTTTTTTGAGACTTGAGATCCCCGTAGTTATCCCAGGTGGTATTTAACTTACAGATAATGATCAAAACCAGACAATACTAATAAAAGTACTTCTGACTAAACAATATTATTCTGCCTCTGGAGAAATTTCTTCACTAGTTCTTCTTGGACTGGACTGGCTTCCTTAGTGTTCAGCCAATTTTTTTTTTTTTCCCTAGCAACATCATCACTGAGTGAGAGCCATGAAGTCTAATGACCCTCTGTCTTTGGTTTGAGACTTTATATGTACCCAGTCCTACATATAATGGTGCATTTTGTAATACAGCACTTTGACTTGTACAAAAGAAAATTCCCTGAACTGTCACAGAAGCAATCCTTTTTCTATTACAGTTAAAAAGAAAAATAATAAAAATGCATTTCTATTAAAGCTGAAGTCTTAGCTAGTGTAGTTGGAATAAAAACAAAATTGCTATGATAGTTTTCCTTTGACTTTATGGCAGTATAAGAAGGATTAATACACTGTATGAGCATAGTGGATGATAATAAAATAGAGGAATTAAAATCAGTTCAACACATAGTAGATAAACCTTTGAAAATAAGTAAGGATTCAGTCTTAAGTAGCAGAATAATTGGAATGTATGAGTAACTTTCCCTAAGAATAGCTACTTTTTATAATGCTCATTATCAGGGTGTAACAGGAGCAAGCATTGCAGTGCTAGAGATAACATGTACAGAGGGACAAGAAATTGAAAAGGTGGAGAAAGTCTAGAAGAAGGTTAAGGAGGGGAGGGAGGCTGATCCATCTATCTTTTCTGCCACAATAAATCTTCCCTTTTGGGGAGAATAGTATGACCCCAGAACAATGAGAACAAAATTGCTCTGCTATGCTGTTTCACTATGGAAGTCCTACTGATCACAAACATAGTGTGTGTTTTAAGTGTTTATTGTCACAGGAAACCTGAGTCCTGTGAACAGGCAGCTGAACATTTCTATTTCTGGCAAATAGCAAATCTCTAAAAAATGAATGTATTTAATAAAAAATAAATAATAAAAGTAAATTAAGAAAAGGATACAGGATCATCTCTTTAGCCAGTATTGTTCATCAAATCAGAAGGTATGTCTTCTGTGTCATTTTATTCAAATAGCAACAACAGCAACTAACAACGAAGGAACACCCAGGCACTTGAGCTGATGTAACCATGAGGATGGCAGTGCACTTTGGAAAATAATATGCTGTCTCCGTCTGGAAGTGACAGACTCAGAATGTGAATGTATAAAAGAAAATGTGTTACGGTGATAGTACAGATGTAGATAAATGGCACGTATGGGTTCATCTTTCTCCAAACTACAGCACAGATATTAAAGCACAATTTCTTAAAAAAAAGTTATAGAAAATCTGAGAAACTGAATAGCATCCCTTTTTTCATAGGGAAAGTATGTATACATGGCACATAATATACTCTAAAGTCATAAATACCATCACTGCTGATCATAATTAATATTGAAAGACACAAACAGATCTAAGAATTTGCATTAATCTCCTTTTCTAAATGATGGAAGTTGCTCTGTGCTTAATTAAGGAACAGGATAATCTTAACTTTGTGACTAGGCTGGAACTGAGTAGGTATTTGAGTCCCGATTCTGCCACATGCTTCCTTTATGATGTTAATCAGAATGCTTTTATGTCTGTTTTCTTATTTGAAAATTGGATGTAACAGTTCTTTTCCTCACAAGAGCAAGTATTATGTCTAATACTAATTTTATACTAATTTTATAGCGAACATTTATTCAGTAAAGCAATTTTATTTCAACTGTATATATATCTGAGGAGACAATGATATTTGAATATTGGCCTGTCTTAAAAAAAAAAAAAAGAAATATGTAAAAAGCTCAGCAAACAGTAGCAAGGGATGCCTGTTCAGAAAACTGATAAAAATAGTTCATAGCAGGGAAGGCAAGAAAAGGACAAATTGCTTAACTTTTGAAAAAAGGAGACTTAGCTTTACCTTGCCCTGATATCCAAGATATTTTTGATGGCTCTTTAATTTGTAAAAAAGAGGATAAATACATACAAGTGAAAGCCCAAAATGGGCCAGTTCAGAGCAGAAATATGGGGAATGTTTGTAAAAGACCAGAAGACTAATCATTACAGACAGATCGGAATATCTATCAACTGTAATTTTTTAGTGAAGACTAAAAATATTCTGAAAGGTATTTAATAGCTCAGCAGAAGTGACAGACTTGATGTAAAAATTATTGGTCTGCATCATGAAGGTCAGTCTGAACTGTCCCAATAGTTCATTCTGGCCTTAAAATCTATAAATCCACGAATTAATCTTTGAGAGTCATGCTCACACCGTAATGATGGAGGCCACAGAAGAAAGTTATACTGACTTGAAAATGGTCTTGGAAAGAGAAGGGAAGAGAGACCGTTTCCAGAAAGCTATCCATGAACAGATCATTGCAATATCTTTCACAAGTTAATTCTGTGAAGGGCATCTTATGTTCTGTAATGACAAGTTCTTATGCATGACTGTGAATCCATCTGCTTTGTTCTGTGGGTTTACTGATGAGAGAAAATTGGATTTGTTGGTACAGGGGGTTACGTCTTAGATGAGTGGTACAAAAATAGGTCATAAAACTAAGCTTGGTTGGTTTTTTTTTTTTCTTTTTTTCCCCACAGATTATTTATTTGCAAAGAATGAACTACATAGATTGCCTCCACAGAGGTTTGGTCATGTTTGCTAAATAATTTCAAAGGGAAGGAAGAATTGTCAATGCTAGATACTCTGGATGGAGACATGGGCGAATGGCCTTTTTCCTAGTGTCGGGGATCTCACCTGTTACAGAATTCACCTGGAATATGGCAAGCCTGAGATGCTCCAGCCTGGAAAAATTGCAGTTCAAGTTTCTAACCTTCCAGGAAAGTGACCTAACCAGCAGGTGCCAGGACATTCTGGTAGTGCAGAGATGGAATCAGCTCCAGGTGAGCTTTCTGATTATCTTGTTCTTGCTGACTTGTTGTTGCTATTAATGGGTATTTAGGAAAAACAACTGAAAGTTGTTACATCTATGTAATTGGAAAAGTAGATTCCCTAGAAATATTGAGAATCATAGCCTTGTTGGGTTTTTTTAAGCTGTTACTCCAAGATTTTGTTTTAGGAACAGAATGTTGCATGTAGGGTAAAAATGCTGAATTATTTAGCTATCTCAATGAGAAAAAAACCAAATTATTTAAAATCCATTAGATCCAAATGAATATATTGTTTCTGGTTTTAAAGGTCAACAAATGAAGCAAAAAATGAAAATATTTTCATGGTTTTGTGGGTTCTTGGGTATGATGAAGATGGAAATTGTCAAATGGTTACTGTTAAAATTCAAGAATGTGAGTAGTCCTCGTGTCTGTACAGACACTGACTTTACTGGGAGTATTTGCATGCTCAAGTATCTCACTAAATCAAACGAGAATAGGCTGGAGTTGATTTTGATACTGTGTTATGCTGAGATAACTACTGATTTTGAGAAAAAAACAGTGTATCACTGTAATGAATTGTATTTATAATATTTTAAAATCTTTAAAAAAAATAAAGTCCATGGAGGAATTGGACATACATTCAGGAAAAATGGCTCTTCATCTTGCCTCTATGAGAAGCAACAGTTTAACGTACAAATAGGGGAAAAAAAAAATCAATGCCACCTTCTGTGTTTCTCTCTGTTTCAAGCCCTTGCACAATGAAGGTCACACACCTTCATTCATCCCTTATCTTCTGACATTTTTCCAGGCATACCTTGTGTTCAGTGTTCATGCCTGCAGCATCATTTGTCCTTAGCACATCCTTCAGGACAATGTAGAACTCTCTTATCTTCCTTGATTCAGACACATGCACTGCACTTTGAGGGGAAGCTGAAAGCTCAGTAAAACAAATGGTCACATAAGGTCAGGTACGTTTTACAGTGGTCTTCATTTCTCTTGACCTGGGCTGCATATTTTCTTCGCTTGTTTTCCATCTGTGTGTTACACACTTGCTATTACTTAAAATCTTACTGTGTTACTGAAGATCACAAAACAGAACGCAAACATGTAAGACTGTGTGCTTTGCAGGAAGTTGTTAATCTGTAGTAATACTGTCAACTGACTGTTGTTCGCAATCTAAAAAGGAAAAAAACCCCACAACTTCGGTCAAGCACAATACTTGCTCCACTTCAAGTACTCAGTCACATTAATAATTGTAGTACAGTTTTAAACAGAACCTGATTTAAAACAAAACATTGACATAAGTAAAATTGTTGAAAATATGTAAAATCTTATCAGAGAAAAACATATATATTCTTGAACATACCTCACATAAGTTCAAGAAAAGTTTTGGTCATTTTGAATCTGTACTTGTTTGGATGGGTTGGATTTGGTGTGGGTGGAAGGAAGGTAGCATGAATGTGTTACAGCAGGTGAAAAAGAACTAAAAGTGTAAAACAAATTGATACAAAAATTCACTTCAATTACTTGGAACAATATATCTCAAACTATGAAAATTGAAGACCATGCTATTTTTAGGAAATAAATTTTCCCTGCAACTCTCATATGTTATTTCATGTTCCATACCTTCACTAACGCACAGAGAGATTGTTCATGTCCTTCTATACTTCAGAATATATTACTTTGAGCAGTTTAAGCAGCCTATAACAGATGTAAAATCTAGTCAAAATATTGCATTATCCTTTCTAGTCACTTTGAGTTATTGATTATGGCATTCTGAGGTATTCCTCACTTTTTTTTTCTTCCTCTCTCTCGTAAGCTGATAATCTAGAAAATGAACAGATTAAAATAAGACCATAGTCTTGGTTCCATTTACATTTCTACATTCAACTCAGTAGCACATTAGTGAGGTTTTTGGTTTTCTACATGGTATTACTGTTTTCATATTTCACATGTGGTCATCCCTCAGAGAAGCCTGGCTGCATGCATCGTGTCAACCCTTGGCTTTTGATACAAGAGTGCAGAATCTTCATTTACAGAAGCACAACATTTTTTTCTCCTTTATAAATGCCAAACTGAATGAAAAATACTCTGTAGAGAATTAGAAAGTAATGAATGATTGGCATTTGGTGTACAATTTTTTATTCTAGTGAGATTTTGGCACGCCATTCACTGGGAAATTCAGAGTATTGAATGACATCCACATTCACCAGATGGGCTGTCAGTGTAAGCAGTGTGTCAACACCTTTGCAGAATATTGCTTGAAGCCTAATTCCTCTTATTTATGAGTATCTGATTTGATGTTTCTGAATAAAATGCCGTATATATTTTTTTTACCCGCTCTAAAGCCATTGATGTTACTAAAGCTATGGCTTGATGACCCACAGAGAGCGTCTTGCATGGGGACAGGGGTTGGGGGAGGTACACGGGAGCACACGTGCACTGAGTGATGGAGTGTGCCTGATGATTCTCTTGCGCTTGCTTGCGTATTGGTACCTTAAAGCAGTATGGACCCTGCGGCGTCCAGTAACTAACAGGAACTGGTTCAAGATCCCACTGGTGGTTAGTTAAAAGGTGTGTTCCTTTGGAGAGGACACTAATGAAAGGCTGCGGCTGTTTAAGTATTCAGTAACGACCTGTTTGTTGGGGTGAAATCCTCAGCAAGTTGCTGCAGGATAGTGACTAGAGTGGAACAGTTGATCTGCTTCATAGTGAAATCTTGCTGCCACTCAGAAAGATACGAACAGGGTGAAGAATTGGACTGACAGAAACTTCCATGAAGTTCAGTAAAGACAAAAGCACTGTTCTGTGCCTTGGATGTAACAATCCTAAGATGTGGTACAGGAACAGCTGTAAATGAGTACTTTGAAAATACAGGGCCAAGTATGTGTGAGAGAGAGGCACTGAGTTTCTGGTACTTGCTTTGTGAAATCGCTGGCTGCAGATTGATGTTTGAAATACATAAATGGCAAATAAAGTTTATTCATACCAGTAATTTCTAGCATGTTGCAGTTCTGGAAAGAAAAATCAAGTGTAACTATGTTATTCCAGATACACAGTGCTTTCTGTGCCTATTACAACAGTATAGATCACAAATGAACAGGTTTCAACCCTCTATTGTTACCGTTTTGTAATTTGGGGGTTTTTTGCAGTCTAAGCAGTACCTTATTTGTTGCAATGTAATCCCTTTGCTTGTTGCCCTGGTCACCACAGCCTGGGGAGCTGAGTGAATTGGGGAGCTGAGTGAAGGTACAGAAGAGGACAATTCTCCATTTGATTTTTTGTCAACGGTATTTCTCAGACTCCGATAATTTTTTTTTTCCCCCTCACTTCTGGATTCTCTCAAATTGGTTTGTGTCTCTCCAAGCGTGTTGCCCAAAAGTGACTTAAATTAACTGGAGACTTGTGAGTGCTGCGCTGAGACATTTCTTTCTGCATCCTGCAGGTCGTTGCTTTCCTTATAATGCCAGCATGATGTTTCCCTTTGTGCAACACCTGAGTGATGATTAATGTTCAGGCTGCAATCTGCTGTAACTCCCAATTCCCTTTTTATGAAACTGCTATCAAGGGACTGCATTACCGAGATTTTGGAATAACAGAGTAGCAGAGTGGTGAACACAGCTGCCTCGGACAGGTTTCATTCTTGGACACTGACCATCTAAATATCTTTAGAAGGTTGTACCAGCTGCTTGTTAGCGCAAATAGCCAAGGGCCAGGAAAATTCTGAGATCAAATCCTAATTAAACTACTGACTTGCTGCATGACCTTGGTGTCTACTCTCTTTGTGTAGCCATGGGCCTTAAATCAAAACCTCCCAGCTGAACTTCTCTCTGAAGACAGGTTTAAAAAAAAAAAAGGTACAGAAGAGGACCTATGTACATCACCAAGAGTAACACTCTGTTTGCATTCAACTTCTAACCTGACCCCTGACACTTAATGCAAAATACATGTGTCTTTCTGTATTCTTGCTCTTATTTGTTTGCATGGCTTTGTAGTTGAATTATGATTAACATAGACACATCTGCACAGGATTATCAAAAGCAAGTTTTTGCAACTCTAATTACCTATTTTATTATACAGAAACATGGATTTTTTTTTTTTTGGTGCAGCTTGTATAAGATGATGCATTTTTGTGAGGTAGTGTATTGGCTATAGTGCTCTGTGTACAAGCTTCAGCACAGAGGTTTTACTGCTAGGCACTGCACTAATAAACACTAAGTTGTTAACTACAGTCATGCTGGATGTAGTCTGCCTGCAGAAGGCTAATGAGTTCAGGCATAGCAGAGAAGAAAATGAGGATGACTGACCGATGTACTAACTCTGTAACTCGATCTGTGGTAGAGAAACAAAAAAAAAAATCAAAGCACACATTTATGCATATAGTTTGCCAGGGACCCTGTCTGGTATGTATTTTAAATGCTAACCATTGATCCAAACAAAACTGTAATAAGCCAGTTTGCACAAGCACCAGTTGGCAGGTGAACAGATCGGAAATCTCTGTGAAGTTTGCAAGATTCCCATTTGCAAGAGAGCACCAAATGGAGCCAGATCTGCCTTACTGTAACGTCATTCAACTGGAGCCCTGCAATGTGACCCAGCTGATGAATGTATCTGGCTTGGTAGCACTGAACTTCCCAGGCTTGAGGGAGAATTTTGCTGTCTTATGGCTGGAGAGCTCACAGAGGTGCCCAAAATGATAACCAGACAATGTGGTTTTAAAGGCCAGGCCATTCTCAAGGGCCAAATCCTACCCTACTGGCTTCACAGTGTTGTTGCATGAGTGGTAGTAATGCAGGCAACTGTGGAATGAGTGTGCGCCACTGAAGGAGCACAAATTTGGCTTATTATACACCACACTAGGGATTAGGAAGTAAATGAAGAAATAAGAGGCCATCTTAACGAGATTTCTCAAAATGATAGACAAGCACAGAGGAAGAAGATGGGTAGGAAGACATGCACTGTTCTTTTTTTAGGTTTGAACTTGCCTGGGGTGGTTTGTTGGCTCATTAACTGTTGGTGGAGAGAGCTTTTTTGTTACCACGTGTTGAGTCGTAGGTTATTGTCATGATGCTGATAAAAGCCGTTGAGAATTCAAGTAATACTTAATATATCTTTACTACATACTGTAAGGAAGACTGGAAATACTCGAGTTAGCTGTAAACTGATTTTTTAGTGACAACAAAAATGATTACATGTGGGAGTTAAGCATTTTATGATTTCCGAATCCCAAGTTTCATGAATACCTTACAGGCTGTTCTAGAATCTCATAGTTACTCCAAACCCAGGAGTAACTGTAGATCCTGGATTTCAGCTCCATCTTCTCTTTCACTTAGTAATATTTTAGAACAAAAGTCTTAGTTTTTCTTTCCTGTCCGAAAAAGAACCAACTTCCTCAGGTCTGTTTTCCGTGATATATGTACAATACTTGGTAGGTAAAAATATGTTAACTGTAGACAAATTCTTTTGCAGTATAAAGGAAGCAAAATGTTTTCCAACTTATTTACACAATAGGAAATAATATGTTATTCAAGGTGATTGCTTTCTCCTTGTTTCAAAACACTGGCAATGAGGTTGATGTGTAGAGGGAACTGCTCCTTAAACAGAGGCAGGTTTGCTGGAACACCTATCTAAGCCAGTATACATTGCAATCACTCATCATCTCTCCAGATTTGACCCCTTATACAAACTATAAGATTGTAAAATGTACAATGTATACACACACGCAAAAAGAGAAAACAGTAGGCCCCGTACAGTGTGAAAAAAAAAGAACTGCACTTTGCTAATAGGGATGAAAAATGGAATGTACTTTCACTCCAGTTTATCTGTCTGAAGTAGCAGTACACTCAATGTTTTCACTGATTCATCTGAATAATATTAAATTCTGAACTCTAGTGAATGCTTATTGCTCATTGTTTTCCCAAATAGCCACATATCGTTCTGTTTCATCCAGCCCAAATGATCACAGATGTATTTTAGTTGAGATTTTCAAAACTGTTTATGTTAGCAGCAGCTGATAACTGAATAAAATGTGTCAAATCGCTTTCAGGACCAACCATTTCACTCAAACACAAAGGCAAACATTTCAGTCTATTTCCAGCTTGAAAATTTCTCCATAGAGCACAGCTGTCTAAAGTGCAATTATTTATATGTAGATTTAGTGGCACTGAGGAGTACCCTGCTTTCCC
>NW_009724369.1:77892-118469 GCF_000703405.1 Apaloderma vittatum
CGTCAGAAGGCTTGAAAGCTGATGACCTAATTTTCTCATCTTTACCCAGGTATTTTATGTGCATCTGACCAGAGTCTGGCCCATTAAAGTAAACAGGGCATTGCCCTTTAATAGAACCCAGATTACTTGAAAATCCTCTTGAAAACCATTGAGAGTAGCAGTTACTAACCATCTCTCAGCTTTTCACTGAATAAGAATTGGAAGAATATCAAATGGGTTATTTAGAGAATAAGTAGAGACTAAAGCCACACTTAGATGCTAATGTATCTGTAGTCCAGGATGCATAAGTAGGACTTGTGCCCCTTTAATTCAGAATTTTTTCTTTAAGGCATCTTTTGAGGTGGGGCTTATGCCTGCTTGAGAGTTCAATCCAGCGAGATTAAATTGGTAATGGAGATAAAAAGGAAACTACTTTTTAAACAAGGTCAGAAGAGTAGGTAGACATTTTATTTCATTCTTCTGAAGTGCATGGCTCAGCTCCAAAGGAGATGCTTAGAGCTAGAAAGATGTGGCATTTTGGGAGGATTTTTTTGATTTTCATATTAATAGAGGAACATCAGCGGAAGTAAAATTTATTTTTTAGAATTAAACTCATAATAATCCTTTATATAAAATAGATTTTTTTAATACAAGCATTAAAGCCCCATTTGTTCCTTAAAAAATTGTAAAGAATGTGCTTTGCTGTGTTTTTTGAATACAGGCAGTTGATTTGCACATCTTTGGAGTGTGGGAACTACTATTCTGTCTCTGAATCTCAGCCTGAATAGCTAGAGCAGCAGATCAGAAGAGAAGATGTATATGCAGTAAGTTTTGCTTGTGTTCAGCCGTGATGACACTCTGGAACTGCAGAGGACAGACACTAGTCATGATTGTAGCATTCAGAATTAGCCTGATAGAGCTGCACATGAGGTCCCATCCTGAAGTAAGAGTGGTTTTGACTCCTTATAGTCTTTTTCTGTCCTGCTATTCTGATGGATGCTGACTGTTTGCTACAAGGTGTTGAGTGCTTTAAAATCCAAGTGATAGGCAAGTAATAATTTTGGACAAAGACTGTGGTGCCGTACAGACCAAGACCAGGACATGTTGCTGGTCTTTCCCTTGAAGGGTGGCATATTTTTGTGTGTGTGTGTGTGCCTGCATAGATCTGTATAGATGGTATCGATCTTTGCATCTTAAATACATATGTGCACAAGAGAATGGAACCATTCCACGAAGAACCACTGCACTTCAGTGGTATATAATATGGATTTTAAAGCATTTGTAAATAGGTATTTAGGTGTCAGACTAGAACAGTTCCTCCAGAGACAGTCTACACATAATACACGTTGGCAGAACTCCTATTTAAATACATTATTTACTAGGGGGAGGCAGGAAATTGTTTCTTCACACAAATTCCAGTCTCTCACACTCTGAGAAATGTACAAATGTATCATTTGCCTTACTCAGTTCTGCCCGAGCCATTTTACTCCTGCTGTTAAGCCAAAGTCAGGTGTGCCATCAACACTACCCGTCTCTTTGAAAAAGAATGAATGCATATAAAAGATAGAATTAAAATAAAAAAATAACTGAATGCTCACAAATGACCAGTTCTTAGTTACCCATGACACTAGTTTACTTAGATCTAAATTTCTAGCCCAATGTGAAAATGAATTCTTACATGACATTAATATAACTCACTATTTTACAATCAACGCTTCAAAATGTTTTTTTCACCTTTTGATGTGACTGCCTGTATAGCCCCATGGTCTCTTTATCAATTGCTGAACCCAGCCCTTCTGTAACAAGCAGGAAATTTGATAATCCTTCATTCAGTTAAGACTCTCTCTTTTAAAACCACTGAAGACTATATTTTAGAGATAAGAAGTCTTAACCATTACAGTAATACTATATATTGTCTGTGAATTACTGTTTCTCTGAATATAACGTGTATGCAGAGATATTCTGTATCAGAAATTTTTTGACAAATGGATTGTCATCAGAAAATACCAGCTTGTCAAAAACTGAGCTTTGCTGAAACACGCCAAATTTGAAATAAGTATTTGTATTTTCTTTTTAATCAGAAAAGCATTTTCCAGATTTGAATTGCTGTGTGAAAATGAGAGCAGGGGTTAGAACCTGTCTCGCGTTCCAGAGCAGTGCTGTGATAAGCAGACTGCAAGCGGACAGTTTCCTGGTTTTGTTCCTGTTTAACGGTTTCTTGCTCTTGGTTTTCTAAGGTTAGTGTTTCAGTGCAGAATGGGAGGATTTTGAAATCTCAGTGCTCTGTGGGACACTAAAATATATTTTCCCTTCAAATCTGTTTCTAGTAATATTTCTTCATTTGAATCACCCTCTAAGATGTCTCAGATGTAAAATGTTACAGTTCAGGTGACCTGAGGATGTGGCTCAAAGCTCATGTGCATTTTTTTAAGGGCCGACCATGGTTGGTGAAAAGTAAATGCCCTCGGATGGGGCTGAAAAAAATCTTTTTTTTTTTTCTTTTTTGTCTTATGGAATTATCCTCATCTCCTAGTAAAACCTGGCAAATTACTTTCAGGCAGTTTGTACTAATTAGCACATAATTATCTTCCTATGCACAGCCCTCTTACTTCAGTTTGCACCTTTGTAGTTTTCAGTTTGCTGCAGTTCCACCTTCACAATAGTATTTACAAGTGTCCGCTCTGAGTAGCACATTATCTTGCAAACTACTGAGTTTTCCTCCCCCTTTGCCCGGTGGCACTACTGCAACAAGAGTTGCTGCTTTGGGCAAATTGTTCGCTAAAAATAACTGGCTTTTTGGTTAGTGCGTGGGGCACCCACAGTGGTTTCCTTTATGTAGCTGACTTTTATCATGATGTAAGAATTCCATGATGGTGGCTGCAACACCAGGGCTGAAGCACTTGTCATCAGAGGCGAGAGCTGGTGGTTTTGCTGTCGAGTGCACTGTCAAACACTGCCTTCCAGTAAAATCACTACTAATGTACATATACTGCATAAAAGTTTATATAACATTTAGTTCCTGCGTATTTTTCTTCCCACTTGTACTGTGTTCAGTGTCCTTAAACTACTTTCCAGTCCTAACATACTTCAAAACCCCTACTTTGCCCTTTTTCTAGGGTTTTTCTTGTTTGGTTGGTTGGTTTTTTTTAAATGAACCACAGCATACTGTCTGTACTCAGCTTTCTCCAACCTCCCACCTCATCCTCTTCTGCTTGGTCCTTGTTCCTTTCTTGTTTGGCCTGTTTATCTGTTATTCTCATCTGCATCTCTGTGTCTTTTTTTTCACTTAAAAATATTGCTCTACATCTGTTGTTAAACCAGTTCTTCTCCTCTGCGTTTGGACACCATACAGCAATTCCTAGAGAGATACATAACTGTCTCACTGTATTTGCTATCTAGGAAAAGAAATGCATCTAATTCTAAATGCAGGTGGACAGTTTGTTTTGACAGCAGTAGTTATCTGTAGTATTAATGCATAATAATTATTTGGTATTACTGAAATTAGGAATAAAAACAGTTCATAGTAGTTCAGACATAACTGTCACATAAAAGTACTGCTGTTAAATAGATTTTTTTTTTACATATTCAGGGAAAAAAGGGGGAGCTAGGGATTTTATTTTATACCAACAATTCTCCTTTTTCAGTGACTGTTAGATTATCTGCAGATTCTGTTTTAGTCCTGGATTATTTGGGATTAAAAGACCTTGAAAAATGCCCAGCACCTTTATTCAGATAACTGAATTGAGCGTGTTTCAGCAGAGGGTTATAGCATGTTACCATAATTGTCTGTAACTCATTTACTGCTAAGAAAATGCCCCATCAAGAGATAGAAGTGTCACTAGCACATTGGGATGTTTGAAAGTGTGTGAAGCAAGGTATTATCTTTAGATAAGGTTCATCCAGCTGAGACAGATTTCAGTATATTCATTAGCTTTAATCTTTGCTTAAATCTCCTTTCTTTGCAATTTAAATTTGGTATCTCGGAAAGATTCACATTTCACGAGCATCTGAAGGAGCATTACCAATGTGAAAAAGTGTTTCATGCATTAATAAAGGATTGGTTTACAACTCCTTTCTACAGTATGGGTATTACATGTAGTATGAGTGCACCATCAAGAAACTTTTTAATGTATTCTTATTAATATGATGCTTTTTTTCACCTAACAATCTATTAGAAAGAGACAATCCTATCAGCATCACTAAATCCTTCTTTAAGATTTCATTGATCTCAGCCTTAAAACAAGATTATAGAAACAGTCCTACACAGAGATAATGTCGAGAGGATTCTGGCTAATCTCAGCACTCATTTCAGATTAGATCTAGTCATATTCAGACGCATAACTATACTTGTAGATAGCATATGCCTACCAGTGTTTACTCTTAATTAAGTTGCAATAATTGCTTTTGTTTCCTTTGGTCCTAACAGAAGTAATGCCAAATACAGTCATAGACCTTTGATGATAAATGTCTTGGACTCGATGTACAGCATTCCAGGCTCAGGATCGATTTTCCCTGATGAGGAATTCTTTCTAACAGTGAAAGCTTGTGCAGTGAATAATGTCATTTTTGTGCATCCTAATGTTTCAGACTGTACTTACATATTCAGCTCACTTCTTTATTCTGTAGTTTCCATTCTGCAGGAACTTGTATATAAAAAGATTATTCAAATAGCTTTTTGTCAGTGAGTGAATTATTTTGGGAAGGACAGCACATAAGAAAAATGTGGAAATTACCATGAAAGCTGAAGAGATTTCATTTTCACTGTATCCGTTTTCAGATGTCAGTCTGTAAATAGAGCCTTACAGAGACTAAGCTAGCAATATAAAGAAACCAGAATTTAGACTTCAGTGTTAAAATAATAATATAATGTTCTGTACCTCAAATCCTTCATTTGGTTGCATAACTCTTCATGAATTTTCAAGTTCATCAGTTTTCAGGGTGCCTTTTCTTATCTCACATGTATGCACGTTGATCAGAACATCTAAATCTTCTCTTCCTTCAAAATAAAGTCATATGCAGTGATATGGTGTGTATTTTGTTATGAATATATAGCAGTATCTAACGCATTGTTTTTGTAAGGGAAGAGTATAAGCCTACAAGGGTGTAGCATTTGTTTACAGCTGCCTCTTTATGTCTGCAAGAACATTTTTGCTTTGCATTATTAGTTAATAGCATAGGAAAATGGAGAGCAAAATTACTGCTGCATAAACAAACCTGTTACACAAATACCTTCGATATTCCACATGATGATGCTAGAGATTGTATGATTTATTTTTTTGCAGGGTCGTTTTTTGAATAGCACAAAAATTGAGCTTACACAGTTTACCAGCCACAGTAATGACAGAATTATTTAGGGCGCAGTTATTAAAGCTGATGATTAAAATCTCCTCGGCTTAAGCATTTGCACAATAAGTCTTAGACTGTCAAAGAGATTTGTGTTGTGTAGCTAAAAAGCTACATTTTTCAGCAACAGAAGTAGTGGTGTCTTCCAGTCAGAATTTCTGGTAGAGGACTGCCAAAATATCTTCCTGAAAATGCTCTCAAGTGTATGTCCGTGGTATGTTCTGACTTACAGCAGGGCTCGAGAACATTCTACACATCCATCTTACGTGGATAACATGATGTAAGTAACATCATTTAAATGAAAGCTGCAGTAGTAACTGAAGCAATTGCTCTCTTTCCATGTAAATGTTACAATTTAGCTGGTTCATCAGAACAAAACCTAAGTCACACGTTTATATACTTCTGCTTAAATTACACAACCTTCACTATAGTGATGGTTGTTATTATTTGTTTAATTACTTTGTGTCTCAAAGTCATGAATGCCCTCTTCTAAAGCACCTGTTCTAGCTGACAGTGTGTGATGTTAGAAGACAAAGGCAGAATGGGTTTCACTCTGTTCATATTAAACAATTAATACACAGCTAAGTGAATATTTGTGTTTTGCTGTACTTAAATGTCACATCACTGAGGTTTTCTTGCCTTTGCTTGGTAACTTAGCTACCTTCTTCCCTTTTATTCAGTGAAGCACATCAATGTGTTCGACTTCTTGCATCTGCTTCAGACTCAGTGCCCAAGGATATCATTATAATTAAGCCTGAACTGTGTTCCTGCTTTGCATAAGCATGGCTGTGCATCAGTGGCTTTGCTTTTGGTCTGTTATTGTGTTTGGTATTGTCTCCAAGAAACTTAACTTACCTGTTTATTTCTTTTACAAAAGATTGCTCATCCTCAGACCAAGTTGAGCTAATGGGCTTTATTCTATTCTTCTAATAATTAACAGTAAAACTCCTAGCAACTTTGGACAGTTTCCAACCCCCATGTCCATTTTGTTTCCGTTTTACATCCCTATCTATTAATTTGAGACATTTGAGTAACTTCACCACATTATCCTTTGGTGAGAACAGATATACTTCATTCGTTTTAACATGGTTCATCTAAGGAGTATAAAGATACTAATACTAAATAACTTGCTGAGTTCAGCAGACCATGAATTTTTTAGTCAACATATTGCTTACTTAGCCATGAAAATATCCAATGTGTATTCTCGTAATTAGCCTTGTTATACTCACTGAATTGCAGTGCAAGTTTGCAGTGTGCTTAGGACATAGTGGTTCTCAGTTTTTAAAAGTCTGAGCTGAGGGACCTGTCTGTTTCTACACCTGGCTGTGCCATGTAGATGCCGTACAAGCTTGCATAAGTCTCGTAACCAGCACTAAAGCTTTGTAACTGAAGTCAGGAATCTGAGTAAATGGTCTTGGTGTTGTGGATTGTCTAAGAACTCAGCAGCCACAGCTAGCCATGCCAGTCATCTTTTGTCTCTGTCTCCCCACCAGTTAATTCCATTTTATGGTCAGTGATTAAGCCTGAATGTGTTGACTCAAACCTCAGTTTCCTCTTTACCGTCTTCGGGATGGGGACAATATCTCTGCGTAGCACTTGGCTGTAAAATTTTTTTTAAAAAACAAAAAATACCCGGAAGTTGTTGCATGATTAATATCTGGGTTTTGTTTTTCTGGGTTTTGGTTTGTGTTGGAGTTTTCTAAAAAGATACTTTGAAATGTATATTTTAAAACTGCAGCATATCTGCAAGGCACTGGTGATGTTTTTCTACTCTGGAAGCCGTGGTGTATATCTCACATGCAGTAAGACCAGAAGTTTTGAGAAGTATGTACATACTGTACCGCTGCTTTCTGCCCACCCTAACTGATGCTTTTGGGACACAGTGGATTCATTATACACTGCATAAGGTGTAGCTCGTGTGGCCACTTCTGCTTCTCGGAATTACTGGCATTACTGTTCATATAGAAGCCAGCCAGAAGCACTGGGCTTGCTTTGCAAGCATACATCAGCTATCCAAGATACGCGCAAGTTCTTTCTGAAATTGGAAGGGGATCCGAAACTGAGATACTTTGTACTTAGAAATTCACTTTTTTTTCACTTTGTTTCTGATATCTCTGGACCCAGAACAGCAGGTCAAAGACATTAATCTTTTAGGTCTGTAGTTAATTTGAAAATAATATTAAGATTTTAAAAATGTAATCAGTCCATATATCCAAACAAATCCATGAATGTATAAGAGCTCTCTTCAGAATGCAGATGTAGCATGAACCTTATAATTTCTATTGTAGCATGTAAAATATAAAACAAAATTGGAGACAGGAGTGGTTAGGAAATAACATTGGGATTGTGAAAGAAGCTAGAACTCCAGGCTTTTCTGCATGTCTAAATGGCAAAGTCAAGTTTAGATGCAGAAACCTTTCAGTTAGATGGTTAAGAAGTACCACGTGTTGGGCTAGTTAACAGATTTTACTTTTTCAGCCCGGTATTTCTGTGCGTACTCATTTGTGCATGCATTTGGACGCACCAACACCTAAATAGACAGGCTACACAATATGGGCACAAAACTCTTCCTTGCCAGTGGCTTTTCGTTTGACACTCTGTTCTCCGTGTAATTGTGAGCTGGTATAGTCATAGCAGACACCACACAAAGGGGATGAAAATCAGGACACAAGTGTTTGCCTTGTTTCCAGCAGTACAGCCCAGCCGCTGAAATAACCATCTGGAGTGGCTCTTCAGGGAAAGGTATCCGGGGCCTATCAGTGCTTATTGTGTTTGGAAAAGTTCAGAGGCTTGAGTAGCGTAATGTTTAGTGATGTCTGATAACACTCTAAACAAATTAAATTAAGTTTGTGCTAAAAAATGTAAAATATTGTTGACAGTGACTCTGTCTCTGTTTATCTCACTGTGTAATCTTCGTTGTCTGTTTTCATGTCTGTAAATACTCATGCCATTTTGGCAAACAAGTTATTCTTTGAAATTTAAAGACACGAGAGCTCTTTGAAAGGTTGAGTCTTCTGGAGAGCAAAGTGCCTCTTGAAGGCAGAGGCCACTTTTTCTTTCCTTTGAAGATAATCAAAATATGAAGAGTAGCTAGTCATGAACAAAACAATCAGGGTGGCATAACTAAGGCTTATTGAATTTGTGCTGAGGATCCCAAAAATGGCACTTCCATTTGTTCCGCACAGTTTTATCCTCTAATTCCTAATCACAATGCTGTCTTATTGTGCACAATGAAAAGACTAATTTGACTAAATCCATTCATAAATGACAAAATCAATAGTTCTCCTTTTGAAAGTCACTCAGCCTATAGAATACGAGAATTTATGGTTAGTTTACTGCTGTCATGGATGGGTCTCTCTCTCTCTGGTAGTAACTGATAAAGCAGCTTTTGAAGTCAGACTGTCTCAATAAAGTACTTAAATCCATCTTTAATGTACCCCGGGGAAGCAAGTCTTGAATTAACCTAGTACCTTAGTTTTGCAACAATAATAAGGTGAAAGGGAGTATGCAGCAGAAACTGATTATAATAAGTGATACAAAAGGAGACAGCAACAATGAGGCAGAAGCAGAATAGGAACTGGGATTAAGGGATCTCTCACGCAGCCATGTGCAAAAATGTTGAAAATTAATGTTGTATTGTTTAGCTAACAGCTGTCAAGTCATTCAAGTCATTGTAATGTGTGGTATGCTTGCCTTCCTCTCTGTCTCACCAAGAGCATATTAGAAATCATATTCCCTTTCTTCTGAGGAATGACAAAGTTAATCCTTCCTTGCATTGCTTCTAAGACAAACTCATAGTAAAGGCTGTCTCTTAAATTTGTCAGTCAGGATATTAACATAGCGTGAGACTTTGATGTTAAACTGGCATTTGATGAATGGGGTTAAAAATCACTTAGAGCCATGTTCCTCCTAGTTGTTGTATTTGTGCATAGTAGAAGATGTGAAGGATGCAAATAGACCCTCATAATTTGCGGTGCTGCTGTAAAGAGAGAGGGCGTCGCGTTCCTAAAACAGCTAAACACTAAGATACCTTCTTTGAGGACATGAGACACCAAAGGAGACCAAGGAAAAATCCAGGGTTCCTGCTCTTTCGGTAAAATAATATTTTCCTTGTAATCATAATACAATAAAACTGAAAAATAATAACAATGTATTTTTTTTAAATGGTTTGAAAACGAGTAATACCAGGCAGTCTTAAAATCTAGTATCAGGCAATGCCTGCATTGCTCTATCCTAACATCTGTTATCATTTCTCCAATTCCAATTATCCTGGTTTATTGTTCTCTTTTATACCCAAGTGGTACTATTAATATATTATACTTGGGATTGAAAGTGTTTAGTAAATTAATTTACTAAGAAACTATGTTTAAAACTAACATTAAAAAATGTAAGTTAACCTTTTTTTGTGATTGGTGCCTGTGGTAGAAGAGAATCAGGAATTAAAGTAAGTTGAGTGGGACATATTTATCTCTTGTGGATTCAAACTTTGTCCTCAGTTAGTAGAAATTGCATATAATGTCCTTTAGCCCTTGGTGTCCCATGAAAGGTGAGGGTGAAGATAGATGTTTGGAGTGTTTGCTTAACCTGAGAAGTGGGGGTGGAGATAGGTGTTTGGAATGTTTGCTTAACGCTGGGGAGCAGTTGGTTTCCTTGTTCCATGTCCCTTTCTCTCTGATCCTCCTCTTTGTGAGACAGGGCAGCTGACCCAAGTACCATGTGAACAATAGCCACTTTTTAAGGACATAAAACAGAACAAAGCTTTGCATGAATTTCTTTGATGTTTAGCATCTTTAGGCTGTGCTAAGGCTTGCTTTTTTATTTTTTTTTTACTTTTTTTTAGATGTCAGTTGATTCTTGCCAAAAAAAATTGAAAGTTTCCTTTCAACTGTTGTGTTGTTCTGATGCTGATTAGCCAGGAAAGCCACTGTGCTGGAACCACTCTGGGGAAGATATTTCATCCTTTACCAACAGCATTCTTTACAAAAAAAAATCAAAATTAGCTTGTGGTAGTTTTAACATGGATGGAAAAAGAAGGATAATTTCATTCAAATCAGAGAAATCTCAGTTTTTAGCATGTAAGTGACTGATGCTGGAAGTAAGAAGCACATAGAGCTTGCAACAAGTGAGGATGCACTCGTGCCTAACAGCCTTGACAATTGTGAGCAAATAGACCTCTGAATCACTGCAAACAGAGGCGCTTGTCCGGGAGAAGCTTGTGTTCTCTGAGAACTTTGTGCAGCAATGCATGCGGAACGAAATCCCATCCTGCATCGCAGCTGGATTCCAGGAGCACGCTTCCTCCATTTTAAGGGACTTCACTGAAAAAATGCTGCAAACGTGGTAATTGTTAGAAGTCTTCACCATTCCAAACTTCCAGCAGTGAGGGAAAACTCACAACTCAGTAGCAGCCATTTTTAAAAAATAATTATCAAAAATTTCAGAAATAATTTTCTTAGTAATTTGTCCTTACTCTGGATGTGTTTTGCAAGATGATACTTAAGAAAGCAAATTGAATATTCTGTTTCTGAAGTGCATCAAATAGTGTCCCTTCACAACTTTGAGCAGCCTTTGAATCATGTGGCAGCTCAGCCCCAGCAGTGGCTTCTCCATGACCTGAGGGTGTTTCCATGGTGATTTACATTTGCTGTCACCCCAGTGCTCGGCTTGGTAGGACTTGAAATACCTGAGTGCTCTGAAATGAACCTCTTCAAAATTGGCGATACTTACACCTTGTAATCTCTTAATGTGCTCACCACTACCACTCTTCTCTGCACTGCCATTTCAGATCCTCTGTGCAATAGTCTGCTAAAAATTTCTTCTTATGGTTCACCCTGCCAATAAGCGCTGCTCTGTTAGACGTCACGTAGTTACACTCTCCCTGTATTCATTATGTCACCCCTTGTGGATAGAATTGCAAACTATCCCCTGTACTTGAAATAAGACACTTGGAAACATAAAAAATCAGTGAAAAAAAGTAGAATTAAGTGAAAGAAAATATGTTTAGACCCAAATATGATTGTCTTTTTATTGCCTTTTTTTTTTTTTTGCACCAAAGAAAATGATTTTTAAAGGCCCCTGTTTATCATCATTTATCAATTCAGTTAAAAAATTTCGAAGCAGATTATACCACGTAGCCAGTGGCAGCTGTGGGTCTGAGCAGCAGGAGCCATTTCGTCAGTTGGTGCTGTGAGCTCTGCCTGCTGAGCCTCTGCAGCCCTGCTCCTGGAGGCTCCCTGCCAGCGGTAGCCTTGCTTTCCTGGGTCACATACTTAGAGTGAGTCACTTCTAGGTCCTCGTGCAAAGAACATAGGGCTGTTCAGTTATTCCTTTTGCTTTCCTACTTTTATAAATGAGGAGACTTCCTAAACGTTTATACTGCACAAAACAGAACACCCAGTACATGATGAGGTTGAAGAAGCGACCATTGCCAAGCCGTAAATATTCACCGATACTGGTCATGGTCTCCGTATCAGCTCCCAGCTGGTCAGAGCCTGATCCACTGCAGTCCAGCTTTGATCCACTGAAATGTTCTTTCTTCAGCCAAACTGCCTTAACACTGGAACAGCTTATGTTAGGCTGTTTTCATTAGTTTAGAAACTGAAATCGGCATTGACTCAGGCTTTTCACACACCTCCTTTTCCATGCTTTTGGCCTGCTAAAAATGTGTGTTTTTTAATGATTACAAGGGAAAAGATCAACTGCAAGCACATTGAAACAGTATATAAGGTGCAGATTCTGTAAACAAATACTACTTTATCAAGTAATTTTCTTATCAATCTGTATATTGTTCAGGTAATTTTTTTTTGGCTAGTTCAAGGTTGCTCTTGTTGTATTGCTATCTGCTATTTTTTTTAAATTGTCATCATTACATAGCAAGTTTTGTGACATTGTTTTCTACAGGGCACTTGTGCCTTTATCAGACACAATATTCTTTCCTTAACAAGTTCTCCCAAATAATATGCTCGCAGCTGTATTTTGGTGCAACTGAGGATGTTTGATGTGAAGTTGGTAGCTAAAGAGCCAATTTCTGAAGTCTGCATACTCGGTTCCTTTTTCTAGGAGCAAAAGTGCAAGTCTTTTATTTTGTGGATACAAATTCTGACCCTTTTGGATTTTGCTGTTACAAATTGCAACCCTTTTGTTTTTTTCTTTTTCCCCCCACAGCTCCCTGGGCTGAACACTTCAGCTGGCAGTTTAGGTTGACAGATTTGTTAGCAGACGGCAGAACAGGAGAAAGCCAGGCTGATGATGGGCCTGGAAGGTGAGCACAAAAAACCTAAAAAGCTGGTACAGCCAGTGAGTGAGAAATGAATGCCAGTGATAATAAGTATCATTGCCAAAAAGGCATTTTTTTTAAGGAACTGTTCATTAGAAGGACTGAAAATGATCAGTTATCAGCTACTGGAGGCATTTTAAAGCGATCATGATATAACCAAAAAGTGCAGTTTTAACAGTCAGGGCAAACATGCAGAAAGGAGCTATTTAGACAATGACCTGGATACAGAAAGAAAATTTGAGAAGGAGGGTAAATAGCATAGAGACCACAAATGCAAGCACTGAAGATAGGCAGGGTTTTCCAGTGATAATAAAAGGGGAAAAGCTTTTAACAGTGTAGCTGCAATAGCTCAGTTTTCATTATCCAAGATTTTAAAAATGGATAAACTTTTTCTCATGCCTCAGATTTAAAATCCACAGTATGCAAGATGGATATATGCTGGAGGGTGGATATACATTGATTTCTCAGCTACTCTTTTTTTTTTTTTTAAGCCTGTTAAATAGATGCATTTCAAAATGTGGAAACACTTTGAAACTTTCAGCAAATACTGATTTATGCCACCATCTCTATGAGATGCAAATTATTACAGTAGTGCATAATGGCTACTCAAAATAGGGACCTATTGAAACGGGTTGTTTACAAATACAGAAACAACAAAGCAGCCTACTATTTAAGAGCATGAGAAAACTATGAGAGATACGTTAATAAGAACGATAACAGGGCTTAGATATGATAGGCAGAAGGAGGTTTATGTTCTCAGAATAGAGTATAATGCAGCTTTGTGCATAGTGTGTGGGGTTTTGCAGTCTGAAACAGGTGTGTGCCAAGGCTCATCCCCTTCACCTTCTAGAGCGTCAGTTAACAGGGCATCAACCTCCGCCCACAACACATCAGACAAGTGTTCTGTTTCTAAGGCCAAATTAATTCAATTTACAGATTTTTATTTGTGTTTAAAGTTCAGTTTTGCACACATAATTTTTTGTGAAAAATCGTATCAGTACAAAAGCTAGCTTAACAAGTAAGTACATGATATTTATTTTCTTACTATTTTCACCATGAATCAATGTTTACATATATAGAAAGTAATTTTAAAAGCTTTTTGGGATTATTTTTTGAAAGGTACCCTATTTTAATCTATCATTTTAAATGTGCTGACAGACACTAAGCGCATTTTACAACCTTGTGACACAGTGCCTCAGATTACCTAATATTAATTTACTTTTAATAGTTTATTTAATATAGTATTGATTGCATTAGCATTTGGATTAATGACCTTTTAAATACTCAAAGACTAAAGGAGTTGTCTGGTAAGATGAGAAGACAGGCATGAGGTTGAAATAGTTGGCCAATCAGCTTTTTTTAAAATAAATTAAAGATTGTGTAAACCAAAGCAATGTTGAGAATTAGGGCTTTCTAATGAGATCATCAGTTCTAAATCAATACCAACAGGGTACACACTTGTTTGATGTTCACTGTGTACTTGAGAGGATTTCTTTAATCAATCACTGGCGTTCAGACTTGCAGATGCAAAGAAGTCCTCCTCAGTGAAACATTTAAGACTGCAAAGTAGAACTGCACCCGAGTACAAGGAACATAAATTGGACTGTTTCCAAAATGGCATAGCTGAACTTCCATAATCATATGTTAAACTCACTGAAAGTCATACAGTGGGTTGAATTGAAAGCTGATCCTTTGTAAAAGGAAGGGGATGCATAATTTAAGAAATCTAAACCTACTCATGAGAAGAATCTCAGCTGGCATTTTCTCTCCTGAGCTCAATATAATTTAAAGGGATAAAAAATGCAGTGGTGATGATGGCAGGGAATTCAGGAGAGAGCAAAAGGCAACACCTTTCCCACCCGGAGTCCAGAATCTGACTCCAGTACTGCTGTCTCCAGTTGCTCTTGTCTTGTCTGCAAATGCATTTCTTTTCATGGTGATTCATTTTTGTTCCTTTTTTCTTTCCCTTACTCTCCCTGTCACTATGAAGGCTTTTGCATAGTGACTTACAAAAACCTGTGAGCAATTGAGACTATAAAATCAAAGGTGGCATAGACACTGCTCCTTATTATTTCACTCTTTGTTTTCTTGTATCTTGAATAATTGCACCTGTGCTTCTTAAAAAGACTTTTTTTTTAACATACACCAGTTTCAAAATACATAGTGAATCCCTTGAATAACTTTATCAGAGTTTAAGTCCAGATTCTCCTATTGACAAGACTAATGGAGATGCAGTCCATCCATAAAAGAGAAGCAGTGAGACCTCAGGCTGTCGTGGCTCTGTGCCTCATGTAAATGCACTTAGTACAATGTTTGAGGTTTTCCTTTAGTTTTCTCAGAAATAGACTCATTATTCTTCTGTTTTCTGTTGGATATCCCTAATAGCTTTTTTTTTTTTTTTGCGTGGAGTTGCTATTGTTATCCACAGAAAAACTGAAACTATAATTTGTCCAAAGCAGAAGAAGTTGCAGAAAGTTGTTTCTTATTCCCTGAACAGAGGGCAGGGCGGCTTTTAACTGCCTTTGCACTGTCTGGTCTGTGGGTGCAATCCTATATGGCCTAAGCAACTATTAGGGATTTTTACCAAATGTAGAAAGAGCACAGATGAATGCTGTCTTCAACTGATTAACCATTCCCTTATGAAGTTTCTGCTGTGTTTGTGAAATTATGGGAAACAGTCTTCTGCTATAACACCATTAATTTTTAAGCACGGTTTCCGATATGAAATATTTTTATTTTGGCTATTCATTTTTAATGATGGCTTAATGTAAATCTGCAAAATTATACAAAGCAAACCAAGAAAAAAAGTGAAGCTATTAACATCAAATATTTGCGTAAAAGCCATAAAATACTGAGACAAAGACTTTGTAGGTAACTGTGACAGTTCATGCAATGAAGACAAAATGTACGGAAACTGCCAGAAAATGTCAGTTTATCGAACAAACTTAAAGTACTACACTCATTGTATATCTTCTTCTGGCAGAAAAGTCACTCTTACTTTTAGTTATTACTAATTTATTCTGTCTTGGAGCCATGTTCATCGATGTTGCTGTTGTGAATTCAGTGGATGATCATACCTGGTATCGTACAGCACCCTTTTGCCAGTAGCTATATAGCACTCAGTATGAGTTGGCTGCTCTACCAAGACCATCAACTTTAAGTTACTGAAAGCAAATGTCTCACGTGCTTTATCTTAGCCAGGAAATCTCTGCCTTGAAAACACAGATTTGTGCTTTTATGTATCCATAAAACATGCAAATGACCAATTTATCTTTGTAACTTTTAAGTTGACAGTTAGTAAAGACTGTGAAAACTTAAAATAAGGTGTGTTACTTGTACTGTATGTACATCGAGGCAAACGCATCATCTTATGGAATATCTTTTCAGATAGTCAAAATACTTGGTCAAAAATGTTTTCGGATGCAATTCAACATTTGGCAGGGATTAAATGTTTTGTATGATTCATTAAAGATCAATTTCCTTTTCAACTTCACCCAGGGCAACAGGAGAAGAGAACTCGACAGAGGATTATATTGGAAAAGGATCACAATTGTCAACCCAACTAGT
Source organism: Apaloderma vittatum (assembly GCF_000703405.1). Lineage (NCBI taxonomy): Eukaryota > Metazoa > Chordata > Aves > Trogoniformes > Trogonidae > Apaloderma > Apaloderma vittatum. The sequence continues at coordinate 94,058 of NW_009724369.1, forward strand.
CAGGCAAATCAGGCATCCTAATTTTCCGTGTGCATGTATATACATGTAATAGAATATGCATGTCTATACATATAATAGTGTATGCATGTATAGACATGTAATAGTAAAGTGCCATTTGAAGATGTATTCATAGAAAAACACATTTAACCAGATAAATGTGCAAATGCTCAATTTGTTATTTTCTTTTACTAATGTACTCTGGTTTGCAATTGTTCTGTATACCCTGAAAGACCCTTAAAACCTAAGTGAAGGCAATGGTACGATGTCAAGTCAACTCCGAAGCTGCAAAATTAGGGTTATATTCATAAATTAGTTTTGTATGTCTGCGACCTTTGAATGAACCCTGGTGGCTGTCACGTTATTTAATGATAGTACTGGAAATGGGCTTGATATTTCACATGAACTGTACCATGATGATATATTCATTCTAGGACCACAGCTGATTAAGTTCATATTCTTTTGATCTTTGTATTTAACTAATGTAGAAAGTTTCACGTAAGAATTCTGTTTTATAAAAAGGAGTTGGAGGCAGAAGGTGTACGTACCCCAAGAGACATAATAGTGAGTGTGCGTGTGTGTGTGTGTCTGCACGGGGATACATGTGCATAAATGTAGGGGTGTGTAGTCAGTGGACGTTTATTGTCATCAGCTACTTAAGGGTCTGTGGATAACAGTCAAACTTAAATACTAATCTTTGATCTGTTTTTTTCCTCATTGACACCAGATGCACTCTCCTCATCGCCTTCAGGAGGACCTGTGATAGGCTAATCCTAAAGGCTTGAATTGTGAAATACAGACTTCCTAATGGTTCAGATGGGACTGTGTGCTAATTAACATTTTATTTTATGGCAGCCCTTTCTTCTGTCCTATGCCTGTATGCTCCCTCAGTGCAGCGAACAGATGTAGTCACACATCTCTTCTGCTTGGCAGAAGACGGATGTCACTCTTTAGAGTAAATGTACTTAGTCAACATCAACATCTGTCTGCATGGCTGCCTTCCATGTGTGGGTACGGTAATGTCGTCTGGAGAGATTTCTGAATTAGTCGTTGCAGGACTTTGCTTACTTCTGTGTTGTCCAGGCAAAACTTTTCCCTGTGTTTTCTTTGATCTTCATACTCTTTATTTAAGTTTGAAACATGTAAAATATTTCAGCTTCTAGCAGCCAAAACATTTTATTCAGAAATATAATGCAGAAATGTTCTGTGAGCAAGAGACCCAGGAGCAAAATTTGTCCTATCATAACAACTGAATTTTCTGACTTATAAAATTCAGTTTCTTGAAAAAAGGCTCAATATTTTGCCCTCAACATCTTAACTTTTGATGATGATACCTTCCTTAATGATAGCACACCAGTCACTACATTCACTTTTAAGTGACCTGGGAAGGTGCTATACACTTCTCACTACTGATTGCCAAGTTTGTCACTATAGATACATACTCAGGAAAATAATGTGGGAGTTTTGTGTGGCTCAAGGACATCACTCCATTTCGCTTCAAATGCTTCAAATAATATTCGCTGAAGCTTTTGCGTGATTATTTAAAAATATTATTGCATGCATTAGTAATAGGTCTATGGCATTACCAGGCTTTCTTTTTTCTTAACATTTCAAAAAGGGATAGGCATTGCAGAAAGTCCTGTTGTACATTTAACTTCTTTCAGCAGTTTTCTGCACACTCAAACATCTAATCTGTGCTGGATTCTGTCAAAGTTATCTTCATTTTGTATGTTATGTACACGCATGCATGCCAGCACATCTCTTTCTTCCCAGACAGCCACACCCCCCACACTTGTAATCCTCATCATAACCTTTCCAGTGAACCAAGTGGGCTTTTTCACTGGAAACTTTGCAGAATGCATGTCTAATAAACAGGGAGAAAGCAGCAAGAAAGGAGACTAAGATCATCTGATTTCTCCACAGAGCAACTCTGTTAGGTGTTATAGCAAAGTAAAATTCTCATGAAATGGTACCCATGTATGCTTCAGGGAGCAGCCCCCACAGGGTCAAGCGTTGCATTCCGTTTCCATACCCATTAAAATCTTGGTAATCTGACAAACCTGTCAGCGTGTGGAAGAGTGACAGCTCTGACAGTATCCTTGTCGTAGTGGCACCTGAACACTGGGAAGTACAGTGAGACCATCAATTGGTTTCATGTAGGCCATAAAGTAACTTTCAGAGTAGTGGAATTTTAACTAACAGTCATGCAAAAGAAAGACATTAATGAGATTTCACATGAGATCAGAGCCTATACCTGCCTATGTTAGATCATTAAATTACCTTTTCCACCTGCTTTTTGGAAAGAAACTAATTAATGCTCCTTTCTTACATGTCTTCAGTCTGATATTAAGAAGCTCAACATTCCCATGGATAACTAAAATTAAATAATCAGTCTCATAAAAAGGATATGATTAATTAATAAACTTTGAGGAAAATAATTCAATTTCACTTTCAGAAAGCATTTTACCAGTAGATATTATGAAGGCAAAGGACGTGATCATAATGTGCAATAAAATGCTGTTAAATTCCACTTCCTCATTTATCTTTTCCCCCCTCTTTTGTTCTCTTTGTAGTAAATTCCTCAAAGATCATTTAATTTGAGGAGAGCACCTAACTAAAATAGGCAGACTAGAGGTGCCTTCTCCTCCACTGTGAAATATCGGTGTGAAACCAGTGACAGTTGCCACCTTTCATTTTCAGAGAAAGTAGGAATGGCTTCTACCTGGAAGTTGCAAATGCTGCATTTTTATTTCTGTGTAACCAGGGTACGGGTGTTACACTTTACACAAATGTGTGTCTGTGTACCCACATACGGGTAGATTGTATAGATAGTTTCTACCATATATGGGCCTTTCCTTATATTAAAAACAGACCCATGATGTTTGACTTGTACTTTATGCTTGTTGGCAAGCCTAGCAAAAGAAATTGGCTTGTCTCTCATAGGAAAAAAATAGCTTGTTTTCTCTCACACTAGAAATGGTCCCCTTGACTTTAAAATCGATGCAGTAGGTAGTGCTGCAGTATATTTTGTACCAATTCTGTCACTCAGTAACATTTAGGCCTGTCGGTTGAGTAGCATGTACAAATGCTAAATGTGATGGATTTGTTTTCAAAACGTTTTTAAAAATAAGGAAACGGTGGACTGTGCTCTTCACAAAGCTTCCCTGTGAATTTTAACACACTATGATGTAAAAGTAATAAGCGTCTGTGCCAATAGGCTAAATAGAGACTGATGTCCTCAGTATAGGGTATTTGCACTGAACAGTCAAATTTTAAAATTTGCCGGAACTACAAAGAGAGATAGAAAAATCTGAATTATGTGTGTATTTAATACATTTTACAATTCAACTTGTGCCTTAGGAATCACTACAGGACGTTTTTCAGTTGATCTATTTCCACATGACACCAGTCGATCCAACACTCCGTAGTGCTTTTATGAGACGTATTTCTTACAGCATCTGTAACGTTGGAAATAATTAAGGTTTTTTTGCCTAAACTGTTATCAAAATCATGTGACCACTTCAATCCCAATCTTAAGGATAGAAAATCACTGGATAAGTTGCAGAAAGATAGTAGCAGGTGCAAAGGATTGAAACGCATTTGAATTGCTGCTTATAATACATTTGCAACTTCCGGAACTGCTCTGATGTTCACTGTAGATGCAATTACTTCTGACACTGAAGGGAGGAACTGCTCTTCATGAATTTTAATCCAATAGCCTTTTGGATTCTCCTCGGCAGCTTTTTCCTGTCTCTTGTTGTTAAAGCAATGCAGACATATTTGAGAAGTAGTTTTCACAATGCATTTTAAAAGAATGTACTGCTCGAGAAGTTTACTGGAAAATTTAATTTACATTTTGAAAGCTAAACAAAGAGCAGTTAAAAAAAATGCTGCTGTAAAATCTACGTGACATAAAAATGTCTTTTGTTTGGTGGTAAGACTTACTGATCCACCATTGATTAAAGTGAAACTCTTGGAATAATGGTAGTAGAAATTAAGATTAAACCGGATTTTCGGTGTGTTCTGTGCTTACTGCTGAAGTCCTGGCTGGTTGAAGAGCTTAGTGCTGTGGGCAAGATGCTGTGGCTTATGTGGCTAGTGCTGTAGTCAAGCAAACAGTGCATCACACGTTCTACCAGCGTTTCACCAACTGAAAGCAACAACATGTAAGATTTGAATTTTTATCTCACTGTTCAGAACAAGAAGGATTACTGAGAAATCCTCTAATTACCTGTGAAGGTAAATAGCTATTGTGAGAAAAGCAGTATGATCAGTGTGTTGTGCAAAAAAAAAATCTGTTCAGATAACCAAGATAATCAAAAATACTTTTGTTTCAGGAAATAGGGAAGAAAACTTTCAGGTCTGTACTTTGAAGTGTTCAGCAGACTGAAGGACATCTTCTATTTATTTATACACACACGCACACATATATATAGATTATAGATATAGATATATATATTGCTGCATCACAGGTGAAACTCACAATGTAAGATAAAAGACCTTTGATATATTTGTAAAGGTGTTTGTGGGCAGTTTAGTGAGCTTTACATTCTGTTCTTACCAACTCATCAGAAAATGATTCCCTTGGAGTTAGCACCGCACGCGTCCTTTTCTACAAAGTGCATCATAGCACTGTTTCCTGTCTCTGCAGGCAAGAGGACAGAGGTCGTGGCTGTTCTCACACCTTCTCCCCTCATCCTGCCAAAGGGGTTTGTGTCTCACTGCTGGAGATTCACAGCAATGTCTCTTAGGTCTTGTGCACTGTAATCCCTCCACCTCTCCTTGGTTGGCATTGGTGAAGAATGCCATGAGGTTGTTTCCAGCTGACATGTAACAGGCCTGTCTGGATTCCACTGTTTCAGCACATGGTTTAATTGACACATTTTGCAAGCCTCTCTCTTACATCCTTGTAGCCAACACCTGCATTTCATCATGTGGTTCTTCAGTGAGAACACAGAAACTGTGAGGCTGACGTATCATATGCTGTAGAACACCTGGCTAGCACCACCTTGACATTCGTGACAGAAACCACAGTTTTTTTCCTGCAAATCTCGGAGCCCTTAGTGTAAAATACACAGCAAAAAGAAAGTAAAGATGTTATGGTCAGTCTCATAAAAACATAAGCTTTATCAATAAGACACCTAGGTTCCTGTGCCTTGCCTTGGTGGTAGTAATAGCAGTCAGCGATGGTGGTCAGTAGATTAGTAAAATTTCAAGTTTTGAATAGACTGTTATGATCAGCTCATGTCTGGTGCATTGTTTGAAGATACAGCCTAAATGTCATTACGATTTGGGCCCTAGTCTGATAATTTGTGTGGCAAAGATGGTTCAATACCAGTCTATAACAAGTTTAGCAGACATAATCTTTTTTTTGCAAGTTTTAACAAGCATGTTTTTCCTGCACAAATTCAGGAACAAGTGTTTAACTCCCACTGGTTTCAAAACCATGGGAATTAAGCAGGTGCTTAAAGTTAATGAGGTACTTAATTGCTTTGTAGAACCAAGGTGGACTATTCCATTGCAGGTACAGTGAGAAATTGTCACTGATCTCCTTTCTGAGCAAGGAGGTTTTTAAGGTTCAAGATCTCAGTAGCAGTCCATCGTTTTACCATTTGTGCATAATTTGATGGTTGAAAATTGTAATGTTCTGATGCAGTCTGGGTGGATTCAGTTACAGCATCGTTAAAATCATTCAAGCTTGAACAAAAGATTTTATAAATTTTCTAAATAATATGACTGAAATCATGGGAGGCTGAGTAATGCCTAAGCATTTTATACCACTACTGTTGTAGCAAAATACAGCCCATGCCAAACCGTAAAGACCAAAAAGCTCTACAGCAGGGACATGAGTGGAACGTGGGGCATATTGTCTCACAGGAGTGACAGGAGTGGACTGGGGAGAAAGAAAAACACTGATGGCTAGAAACATGGTGTGTGTTTATTGAAAGGAGGCATTTTTTTATCACAGAACACAGGTAGCTTCACACATGGAAATGTTACGCTGGATTTTAGCTCTCAGTTGCATCGTTGAAAATCCGTTGTTGGTACCCAGTGGCACACACCGAGTCACCCACTGGGTAGCAACCTTACCAGGTATTTTATTAGAGCCAGTGCGGTCAGGTATAAAGCAGAAGTATTTATTTTTGTCTGAAAACAACGTGGCTGTAGTTGTGGTTGGTCACTGTGGAAACCACATAGCACTGAGCTGTAGTATGAAAATTCACCTTGAATCATTAATACTGCATTTATGCACTAAATCTTACCCTAATGGAAATCATTTACTATACACATATGCTCTTTAATTAGCATGGCCAACATCTGTTACGTTTTCCCCATCTTTAAAGCACAGAGTAATATTTTACTCTTGCATGCTAATGTTCGTTACAGTAACAAAGAATCCACTTCAAGAGAAAAGGCAATTTTTACATTTGTGTCTCAGAGTAACTTTAAAGCATTTATGGTATTTCTATTTAGAATAATTCCAGAGGTGTGTCTATTTATCTTCTACATTAAAATTCAAGAAAAAGGTTTAGCTTTTGGCTTGCCTCCGGGGCTAAGCTGTGCAGCAGACGTGCTTCTCGGAGATAATTTGTTTTCTAATTGCCATTCGTTTGCTGAAATACAATTATTGCTCTAATATTAACATCAACATCTTGATTGCCTTATCAGAATATGAATATGTATTTTTTCTTACTCTGCTTAGAGACATCTTTCACTAACTTTCTCTGAACATGTAGCTCTTAATTAAAGAGAATTTTTAATTCATCTGTAACAGCGCTTTTCCAGCAACTGTTGCCAGTTTGTTGGAGGGTCACACCGTACATCCGTGTCCCAGCTGACATCCCATGCTGTCATTACACCAAGGGACGGGTTAACCTTGAATACCTGTGCCTTTGAATCAACTCCTACAACTAATTCGATCTTCTTGTAATTGCCAAAATGAAGTTTGAAAGCGGGCAAATCTAAGGCAGACCCAGATACTGTTAAGAACTAGAAGACAGCAGGCAGCTGCGTGAAAGCTCTGATCAGCCAGCGCCCCAAATGAGAAGGGGCACTCGGGCTGCAGGATGAGAAGGGTATTCCTCAGTTCGCTTAAAAATAATGAGGGAGTGTTACTTTGCAGTACAGCTGTGTGCTCCCCTTTCTGTGTTTGTGGTTTACAGGACCATTTATTTACTACATTCCCAATTGCCAGAAGAAAATGAGCTCTGGTTTATATTTTAAATCGTCTTTATGAACTTCTTTACTTTGGCTTTCTTTTTAACACTACTTTACAAAGATGTTTAATGAACAGGATTCTTTCTATTGGTAAAAGCAGAAGAATGTTCCAAAATAGTTACATAAAAGAACAGGTCACTTGGGATGGCAAAAACCAGAGATACAGTGAAGAAGCAGTCCCGTTTGGTGATGAAATTGTTCTTTTTGCTATAAGAGATCCTTTTAAAATATTTTTTCCTCATTTAGTAATTTTCCTTTTATGATAGTGTATCTATTTCCCATACCTCATTAGTTTCTGAGCACATATGAATATCCCACTGAGTTACATAGAAAATTATTTTTTTGAAATATGATAGAAATGCAAAATTGAAACCTAGTTTAAAAAAAATAATAATGAAATCGACAGTTATGCTCTAGTGAGTTGTTCTCTAAAATGAATTCAGTGTATGATAATCAGCAAAAATTAATTTGTAATTTATATCATGTAGGGGGTAATTGTTCCATGTTATAGAACTTCGTGTTTTAAAATTGAAATAGCAGCCTTTATTGTCCTTTCAACAGGTCTCAGGTAGCAGAGATCAAGTGTGAGTTTGTTTTCACTGGGGGAAAACATTTTTACCAGGTTTTTGAAAAATACAGAGATCTTTGCTTTCCAGTCCTTTTGTTAGCACAAGTAAGATCCCTGGGTGTTCTGATCACCTCTTTTATGTCATGATGGAGGGGCATCTGGCTTTTTAGCCCTGATAATTCAGATTTTCTTCTGTCTTCGAGCATATTGCTATGAGCTGTCCAATAGCTCTTATCTGGACAGTCATTCATGTCAGAGCTAAAGATAATTATATGGTTGTGGTTGCACAACATGTAGTAAATGTGAATGTGAGAAGCCTGACGTGAATTGGGAGGGGCTGAAAATCTGTAGGTGGCTGAGGAAAGGAAAAAATAAACGAAAAAAGAGATTTTTGCAGTTTTTTATACTAATTGTGTCTCTGCAAACTGTCTTTCATAACTTCATGAGACACTCATTCAGACCAGACCAGATTCTATCTGCAGATTAGTGTCCAGAAATTCTTAATCTGATAAATGTACTAATGCATTTTTACATGGTGTTTTATTCCATGAATAGATAATGATCAGAATTAATGCAAGTTCAGTAACTGTATTTGTGATTTTGCCTTTTGGTGAAGAGTGGCTTCAAGTCACAGAGAAGAATCAACCAATAGATAAACTCATGGTGTTTAAAAGATGTGCTCCCAGACCACACACATTAATAATGTCATCAAGATTCGGATTTCTAACATCTGAATTCTGAGACTTTAAGATTAATAATATTAGCCTATCAAAGTAAGCTTCATCTGTGCTTTTAGAAAACCTAGTCAGTTTAGCGGTAGTTGTAGGCTTCAAAAGAACCTACAGTCATTGGAGAGATTTTTCTATTAAAGGTCAGATCTGCTAGAAATACCCTGCCATGATGAAATTTAGGATCACTACATCTCCTTCTTAGTAGAGCAGTCATGGAAGTTTTTTTTATATGAGTTCTGCAGTGATAAAATGTATAATAGGTATTTAGAAGTTTGCACAGAAGTAACTACAAGCCTTGTAGCTCTTCCATGTTTCAAGCAACCAGTGTTTCCTATTGCTATGCTATCTCATGTTTGGAATTGCCTAAAGTGCCCTTTTAGTGCATGGATGCTGAATAAAAATCAACTTGCCTCATTGATTTCAGTGAGCAGATCCAAGGTCAGATGTTACTCAGCTGTAAAATTATCTATTAAATTTTTTTACTAAGGGAAACCATCTGAGTACTGAAGGACAAGATAATAGTCCCTTTACAGAATACAAAGGAATGCATTTTGTTTGTTCAGCACATCGTAACAAGAGGGATGTGCTTTGCTTCTCAACTTCTACCTATAGCAATAGAAACCTTAGGATGACCACCAGCTGTGAACAATGTATAGTTAGAAATGGAGGAATGTAGAAATGTAGTTCTAGAGATATCATAAGCATATGCAGAATAATTAGACTTGGGAAAAGGGAGGAATGCTTAACGTTTCTTGAAATTTGCCTAAAACAAGAAATAAAATTGACTAGCCCCCCCACCCCCCCAAAAAAGCCATTAAAAGTAATGTGGGACCAGAAGATAGTTTTGAAAGTTGTTTTTTAGAGCACTGCATATGTAGTGGAGGAGAAAGAGTAAACTAGAGATAACCAGTATTTTCCAACAGGTCTTCTATTTCAGGGGGATATGTGAGCTGCTGTATTTTTATTTTTGAAATTATTTTTAAATTGCTTTTATATTTTGCTTGGGAGAAAAAAGAACGTAATTTTTTTAAAAAAAAATGTTTTAGAAAAAAGCCATTTTCGTTTGAATTTTTGTAGTTTTAGTTAAATATAAGAATATTTTTATAGGAAAATTCAGCCAGCCCTATCAATGAAGCTGCGATCCTCCATGTGTAAGAGTTCCAGCACTAAAACTTTAGACAGAGCATTCTGCCTCTTGCAGCAAAGTTCTAATAGTCTGTAAGCATGTTACGTTAACATATAAGAAAAGAGTAAGTTAAGTCCTTCTGCTTTATAGCTGGGAGCTGTAAGAAGCCTGTTCGGTTCAGAGAGTGAGACTGAGAGAGCAAAACCCTCCCAGGCAGATCAGCAGGGGGGAGAGAAAGCTCCTCAAAGTCTGAAGAGTATTTGCCTGTATTGTACTACCCATTTTCTCCAAAGTCAGGAATGGTATCTTGCTTTCAACAGGAAAAATTCCTCTCCACGTTCTTGTACTCTTGGCTTCCCTCATTAAACCCCAGTCTTCATCAGAAGAGTATGGTCATTAGGTTGCAACCTTGAGAAATCTTTTTCAGTCTGAGGAGTCCTGATTCTGCAGTGAGTGTAGTCAGAGTCCGGCTGGTACAAGGTTAAGCATAAATCGCTTCTGCCTGCCCTGTGCACAAAGCCTGGTCAGCACTGAGTAATTGAACTAAATACCTTTGAATCAGCTGCTCACAGTGTTATTTCCTAGTGAGAATTTACCAGCTTACCTCAAACAGGAACACTCCCATTTCCTTTGCTTACTGCATTAAGCTCTTTAGCTAGATTTGCCAGAGAAATTCAATAGCAGTTACTGATATTCCGTGCACACACAGTAATCTCCATCCTTGAGATAATGCACTGAGATAACCATTTTCATGTGAGCAATTACTTGCTCACCTGGTGACTGTAAAATTGTTTCCAAACAAATTGTAACATATTCCCTTCTATTGCACCAGTATTTCCTGTGGGACTGTGCAAATAAGGCAGATGTGTCAGGATAACTGGCATTCTTTTATAATGTAGTAAAATAAATTGTGTTTTTATAGGACAGCCTTAATGTACAGTAACACAAAATTCTTCAGAGAGGCATCAACAATAAACTGAAGTTAAAAGGAAAATTTTACAGACAAGTTGCAGAGAGGTTGTTGAGTTTTCAGGGAAGGACAGGGTGTGTGACTGAACTACCAGTAGGAGTTAAGGCAAATGGAAGAAGTAACTGATAATTATGAGGCATCTTAGCTAAACTAAATTATTTTCATGCCCTTATTTCTATCATTAAGATTTTTTCCATTAGCATACAATTTGTCAGCCTAGACAGACCTAATAGAATAATAGTTACAGCTCTGTATGTTCAGTAAAATGTGCAAAATGGATCATATCATTTATCTGGTTCTTTCTTGACAACAGCTTAACATGTATTACAGTGGTGTGCACTGCAATATTTCTGTCTGCCATTAATATTATGACTTCCTTAATTTTATCATAATTGTTCTTAACTCTTTCTCTGAAAAGTAATCAGCAATCCCAGTCAGCAGAGAAGTGAGGTAGGGAGAGAGAACTTTTTATTAGCTTATCTGATTACTAGCAATAACGAACTATTACTTTTTCCTATGGCTTCAGCATGCTTATATTCTTTGAGCAGCATGGCTACAACAACTAACTGCAATTAGTAGTACAGCAGTCTCTAGGAGAGACAGACAGATAAATAGGCAGTCTGGGCACTCATGTGCTCAGTGTTTCCCTGTTAGATAGTTTTAATCAGTTGTGTACTTCTGTCAGGGTGCTTGGCTGAATGTCAGTATAATGCTGCCTGAAAATTGCAATTTTGGAATAACATGATCTAATATCTATGTTCTCTGTTGCTGTTGCAAAGCATTCTTGCTCCATCTATATAATTTGAGGCTTTTATGCATAGAAAAATCTTCAGTGATTAAAGCACAAAGTTATTTACAGAATTCTAGTGCAATGAAGAGCTTAAGCAGGCTTGTAATATAGCTGTGTTACCTACTGTACTACGGGCAGCGTGTCACCTTCACCGAAGGAAGGCATTCTCCAAGTCTGTGTACTGAAGAGCTGACCAGTAATTTTGCTCAGACTGCTCACCCAAAAGAATATTGAATTACAATTTCATAAGAGGAGCGTTCCATAGGCTTCAGTGGAAATTAGGAAATTCTGTTTCTGTTACATGTTTTTTCTTATCTGCTTCTAATAGTGCCTCTTTGGTGACATTAGAGCTCGGGAATTCCCCATTTGTCTACAAGATAATTATACTCATTATCAATGCCATTATCAGGGGCTATTCTTACTATTCATACCGTTTTCCCCAACTCAGTGAGGAGCTCCATACCACAAGAAGGAACAGGGAAGAAGTTCCCAAGTAGGTAATACCCAGTTTGAAACAGACTTCTGGGAAAGAGCATGTGAGTACAAGTGCCAGAATAGCAAAAAGCAGTCTCAAAGCTCAGTGGAATCTTTGTAAGGCTAAGGTAAGCACAGAGAACACTCTATCCACATGAACTTGTGGAGAGTGGCCTAAGTGCAGTGGTGAAAAGGGCAAATTCAGGGCCTTAGATGGAGACAAATGCTGTGGCGTGTCCTGACTGTGTACCTCCCGCTCAAGTCTCAAGAGAACAGCTGCCAGTGAACGTCTTCAGTTTGGTGAATTCCGGGGCAGGGCCAGGGTACGGTCCAGAACTCAGAGCTGTGGATGATGATTTGCTTCTCTTTGTCTTGGTTTCTGCTACTGGCAGGTTTTGCGTGGCCAGGTATCCTGCGTGGATTCCAGCCATAGAACTGAATTATCTCAACTAAAATTTTCTTGTCATTCCTTTGCAGCCTACCTTTGCCACAGTCTTACTGGGCAACAGTAAGTACCTTTCAGCAACAGGTGTGGAATTCATGTTTGGGTTAATCTTGTTTCTTCAGAGACCTACTGGGTTTTGGTTAGTTTGTTTTCTTCCTTTTTTGAAACCTTTGCTAGTAGCGCAGGCCTTTAGGTGAAGACCTGTCCTTCATAACTTTCTATTAATGTTTTTACTATTATTATTTGAAGAAAAGCATGCTTATACAGTTAAATCAATATGCCAGTAAAGATCAGAACATAGTGAGGACTCTAATGGCTGAAAAGATTTGGAACTAGTTCTAACGAACACTCAGCAGGCAAAGAAATATGCTTTTATGTTCACACCAAACAAAAATATACAAGCTGAGGAGAAAAAAAGACAGGCTGTAGCCAACCTTATTAAATGAGAAGTGGCTGTGAAATTATTTATTTAATCTAAACTAAATAAGGCAAATTTTTGGCTCTCCATATGAAGCACAAGAAGTTTTCAGTGTTCTTCTGAAACAAGGACCTAGTTTGATAAAGAATTACATAGATCCAGTTTAAACTTAATTCATGCTTTAAAAAATAGATTTTTTTTCCCTATAGGTAACCATTCCCATAACCTTAGGGGCTGACATCCTGTTCTGTTTTATTTCAGTATATGTATTTCTATAATGATACATATATCATTATAGATATTATATATATGTATTATAATAAATATATATATTTATTATATAACCTAATACTCTATTAATTATATTGTCTTCTGTTTATTGATATTTACCTAAGTATAGAACATCTGTAAGTGTCTTTACACAGAAAAAACATTATCCAGCTCACATAGTAAATCAAGCCTCCTGCTTTCAGGAGATACGGCTGAAAACATCTACCATATTCCCAGGAATACATTTATTGGCTCTGTGAGGAGTCCACCTGTAGAGTGGAAGAACATCTCTCTGGTACTTCTTCTGAAATGGTTTCTGGAGTTTCGTGGTTTTCTTCCTAGTCTATTTCCCACAGTCTTGAGTGGCTTTCAGGAAAAATCAGGAGTAGACTTATGCCTTATGCGCCTTCTTACCTTTAACGTTCTGTGAAGTCCCAGGTGATTTGAATGATTTAGTTGGCCTCAAGCCCAGAAGGAAATGAGGTGGAGAAGGGGCTGAAGCAGGGCTGTGGCGGTGCGCGGGGGCTGTGGAAAGGGGGCACAGGGGTGGCTGAGTGCGAGAAAGACCGGTGCCGGTGCAGTAGCTCAGGCAGAAGTTCAAGCCCTGTAATTCGAAAGGCGATTTCAAGTCCCTGTTCTGCTATGCACTGTGTGTGAACTTCAACAAATCACTTGGTCCCCATGTGCCTCAGCTCTCTGTCTGTAAAACGGATATAACAGCATTTACCTGCCCGAGGGGTTACTGTGAGGACAGCTTCATTAAAAGGTGCAAGCAACTCGCAAACTATTACAATAGATGCACATAAGAACAGCAGCGTGAAGCTGGGGTCACCTCTGAACTCAGCAAAACAAACTCACAAGCACATTAGGTCTTGTTTTGGTAGGTTTTTTCCCTACTAAAAATGGGAAACTTGTAAACAAAAATAAACACGTGAACAGGGCAAAGAAATGCTTAGACTATAGTCAGAAAAATAATTTCCAGACCATTTTGGAAAGCCTAAACAAACACTGTAACATCTGTTGCCTGAGCTATTGATGGAGTCTGTCATCAGGCTCCTGTCTGCCTTTCAGCATATTCTAGAAATCTATCTCTTTCTGGGTGGTCTCGGGAATCATGAAATAACTGGCTAGTTGTCATTCTGGAAGAAAAAGTCTTGCTCTTTAACACGAAGCTCGTATGTGGCATAACTGTAAAGCAAATAAGGAGCTTGCATTATACTGTTCAAATGCTGTTGAAAAGTGGCAAAATTACTCGTCTTACTTATTAGCACTAGCAATAGCCTTTCCATACCTCCATTTACTGTAGCAGAAGAGAGATTTCAAACTAGTGTTATTTTAGATAGCAGAGACTGAAACGAAGCATTTAATAATGGAGAGATGTTCGTTGCTTTCAGTGTTATTGCCTGTAAGTAAGCAGTCCCCAAGACTTCTGCTTGTGGTCTGGTTTAAACACGTTAACTAATTATGCTTCTTACTAAGAGTTATTTTATTTACAGTGATCTTTTTAATATCAGCATCTTACTTCCTAAAGCATGACTGTCTCTGGGCTTGTCTGCAGCAGCCTGACTGCTGACATCTTACCCATATCATCTGGATATACTACTGCACCATTGCTGAGGGCAGACACAGAGTTCCTTCAAGAGCAAAGAGGAAAAATGTAACCCTCATCTTTCTTTCTCTTCATAATCTGAAGAATGTGGGGTAGAGGAAGGGGGTTAGGTAGTACTTTCTCCTCTAAAAACAGTCTGGTATTTTTAGAGTTGCTTTAACTGACCAGTTTTGGTAAAAATTAATTTGAACTGGGTGGTAAAATCAAAATGATAGCTGGAAAAAGAAGCTCGAGCTTGGAGAGATGCGAGTTCAAAGTCTCTGCTCTAGCCTTTCTGTAGGAATCTGGACAAATCAGTCAAGGCTAAATTTATCAGAATCAAAATTCTCAGCTAAAGCCTAAGTCTGGCAGCATCTGACATCCAATGCAGACCATCTAGCAGTGATGGTCTCTAGGGATCTTTAGATTTTTAAAATGTTTAGTGGGCAGGAGATGTTTGATAGATTGTCTTGGTATTCACAAACAAGTCAGTCTTTGTGAAATGAAAGTCAAAGCTCAGATGTTTCCTACCAGCGTAGGTCTCAGGCAGAACACGTCAGGAGGAGGAACAGGCGGCTTGTGTTGCTAGTTGGGTTTATACCTAGCACTATAGGGGTTACAGCATTCAACTGACACGGGAAAAAGTTTCTCCTCTGCCTCAGTAAGATTGACTCTCTCATTTTCCATCCCTTACGCTCACCTTAAGAGAAGTTCTTCTGGTTTCTCTTTATTGAAGCTGCTCTTAATATTCCTGATCAAATACTAAGGCCTGAGTAAGGAGGAGGGTGCATTCCATTCCCAGGTTCAGTGCTCATACAAAGGCAAGAATTGAACCTGCTGAAACCAGGGGGTTTTTTTGTTTGGTTTCGTTTTGTTTTGAACAAAGATGGTTAAGGGTCTGGAAACACTTCTAAAAGGCTAATTTTGATACAGGCCAAAGTTCAGAAAAAGCTTTGGAACACTGTTTTTTTTGCCTTACAGTGAAAGATGTAATTTCAAAATCATAGAATCCCAAATTGGAAGAGACCTCAAGGCTGATCTGATCCAGCCTTTCTTAGCAGAAGCATGGCCGAGACAAGGTGGCCCAGCACCCTGTCCAGCTTGTTTCTCTTAGTGGCTCCCTGTGTCAGATACACAACCCAGTCTGGTTATGTTGAATGCTACTAATGTTAGCTGTCAGCTTCCTTATACCGTGTGAGTGCACCGAGCTGCGTGACAGGATAAAAAGATTTTCCTATAATGGCAAAAGAGAGAATTGCAGTCATTTGGAAGCTGCAGACTGTTCCTTCAGCAAAAAGGCTGGATGCTCAATTTAATTGGTTGTGCTTCACTAGAAAAAAAATAGTGCACTCATTAAAACGCCAAAACTGTAAGTTCTAAGATACCTGCTTCTTTTTTGAATTACAGCATGTGTAGAATATGAAATTTGATAATATTTCACCCTGATGATACTTTTGTAACCACCATTTATAATTTGCAGACAGTCTGTGGGGGACAGGGAAGCTCTGGGTATTATTGATTTACACTGCTGAGATCAATGTCATAAGCATATTCACATCTGTAAAATAGATGGAGTAGCTTTATTCTTCTCCCTAAAGTCCTAAATCAATGTAAAGCTTGTTTTCTTCTTTTCTGCTTTTGTGCTCATTGAAAAACTCAAAATAAATATTAAGATATGCATATAGCCTAGTCTGCCACTACTTAAGCTGTACTATGAGCAAGGAACACCATACAGGTATTTCATTGCAGCAGTGTATTTATAATCACAACCTCTGTAGGACAATATCCCAGAGTGTTAGATGACAAATCATAAAATATTACAAAGGTAACGACTGCATTGGAAAGGGGGGATTATTTAGAGAAGCAAAGACTTCATTTTGTTTTCCAGAGCGTTCTGTTATGCAGTAAATTAAATATCAGATGCAAGAGTTTCCCTCACAGTTACCCTCCCGTGCCCTCACACACCACAGAAGGTGAAGACAAGTGCTTATATAGCATGGACACAAGCCAAGGAGCCATCACTGTAATAAGCACGCAGAGCTTTTTCATCATCAGTTCTTCCTTTTCAAAACACAAGTGGTTTGATATTGGGGATAGCTTCAGTTTGCTCTCACTGCAGAGGTGTTACTAGCAGCAGCAGGTGTTGTGTGCAATACTGTGTTCAGCAAAGAACTCTCTTTGGTCTTCCAAGGGCCCAGCTCAGGCAACTGTGCGGGTGCAGGTATTGACACGCAAGCTGCATTTAGATATTGCTGGTTCTGTGATGAACGTTGTTTCCCTGTCACATCTCTTGGCTTCCAGGTACCTTAGCAGCAGCCAGTGTTGTGTGTAATACTGTGTTCAGCTTTGGTCTTCCAAGGGCCCAGCTCAGGCAACTGTGCGGGTGCAGGTATTGACACGCAAGCTGCATTTAGATATTGCTGGTTCTGTGATGAACGTTGTTTCCCTGTCACATCTCTTGGCTTCCAGGTACCTTGCCTCAGCATCGGTTTTTCAGCTTTAATTGGAAGGTCTGTTGTGCAGCTACAGATCTGGTTTCATGGTGTAGCATTCTAGCAGTTAGCGTGTCCCCACCGCTTCTTTTGTTTATGATTTAATTCCTCACATTTGAGGAACTCTGAAGGCTATTTGTAATACTTGAAGAATGAAGAATAAGGAACCAGTGAGATGGCTTATCTGCCCAGATTTTTGGTTTTTCTAATCACCTTCTCCTCTTTCCTTTTCCCCTACTTTGTAGTGTGCAAATGGATACAACATTCTTCTGACCATGTCATATGAATCTCACTGCAAAATAATTTTATAAGAAAGACTGGCAATAATCACAAATACACACACAGCCCTGACTACGTATCTTTACAGCTCTTTGGTCTCTCTTAATGTGAAGCAATTTCGTTCTTCTCTCTTCTTTGTACTGAGATTCCATTGAAGAGTCCAAAAATTCATGAGATTCTTTTTCCTCTTTATTGTTAAAGAAGTTCATCTAGAACTTAACAATGACTAACAGCTGCTTAAATAATTATTTCCAGTACTGCGTCACTGAACTTTGTCTTGTGCAATGTGCTTTCATTCAGCTTTGTATAATCACCCTCTCTGAGATTGTTTTCTCGCCTTGTACGTCCTAAGAAATCGCGTTGTCTCTGCAAATTTTATCTCCTCACTGTTCACTTTATTTACCAGTTGTTCTGTGTTCTATTACGACAGTTTGGAAACTCTAATTGTTAAACTTGGAGTCTTAAATACTGCAAGAAACTTGTAATGATCCTCCATAGAGGAACGAATTTTCAGCAGACTCTCTCTTAGAATTTAGATGTTGGGTTCCTAATAATTATTTCCTACAGCAGTTTCATCTGTGCATGTCTCTGAGAGGCTTGTCTGACCGACTGTCATTTTATTTGGAATTCTGGGACAGCTCTCAGCTCACTCTAAAGCTGTGTCAATCTTCAGGTACTGTTATTTCTTGATCCTCTTTTATATGAAGCTGATTCCCTTTGATACCTATCTGGCATTTTTTTATATATAGTTTTATTTTCTTTTGGTGTCATTCCCTGGCAAAAAATATTTTATGTTCTCTGTTTTTCTTTTGCCTGCTGTAGTACTCTTTTTAGCCTTTACAAGCCTTTTTTCTTTTCTTATGCATATTATAAAAGCATACACAATTTCAGCCTATCCCTTTTTCTCTCAACTTCATTTACTCCCAGGTACCGCTGTGTTTGTGTTTTCACTCCTTAAGCTTTGATTGCTTTTTGCATTTTTATATGGTATTTGCTGGTGGATGTCATGCTATGTACTGCTCTCTAGGACAAATGTTAGTGTCTAGAAACAGTTTTTCTTCTGTATTGTCTTCCTTCATTTCTTTATCTCATTTCCTTTTAGGCAATGTTTACATGGCTTTTCTAAAGCTCCAGTCCAATGTCCTCACTTACAAGTCTTCCACTTTTAAGATAAAAAAATGAAAATAATGAGGCTGTTTCTTAACTAGCAACTTCATGACATCTGGCTTTCTGTAAAACTTCATTGATTCTCCTTTACTTTTTTATTACATTGAGTGCAGATTTTGCTTACAATACTATGCCATACTTTAATAATTTCTTCCTCTTCAGAATTATCAAATGGACTGAAAATTGTGATCACTAACTGTGCTTTCAGAACTACGTTGTTTGGTTTTGACTGACACTTGTTCAAATGTCTCTTTCAAATCATTGGTTCATCCTGCCGATTTTTTTCCTTGTATTATAAATTTTAATATTTTTAAGGTCAGTAAAAGAAAAATGCGGAAAAAAATGTGGCCGAGTGTCTTGCAAACATATTGATGCAAGTCTAATCGTCCTTCACCTGATGCACAGTCAGTGCATGGCTAAATGTCTAGTCATGCAGGGTTAAAATCATGAATTTTTAACTCCTATGTTTTTGTTTTGGTAACTTAAAACTGTCATGTGGTGATGTCTGAATTAAACTGGATTTCTTATGCATTATATAAGAATTTTTTCGTCAGCTCTGACTGCTGAGTCTTGCCTTAAGGTCTTTGATCAAGATGGATTAAAAAATCTAGGCAGGATTCTCTTTAAATATATTTTTAACATGGTAAATTTGGATGTTTGTTAACAGAGTCTCTTTGATGGCAGTTGAGCAATCTGGAAGGTGAGGTCCTCTAACAAGCACTTCTAAGTACCACACTTTGCATTTGGTAAGGGACTGGCTGACATCTCTTCTTGTGTACTGTTGTTGTTTTTCTAGTGTGTCTTTTTGCCACATTTTTACAAAAACAAGCCACGAGTATAAGCAACATTTGCAGAGTTTCAAGAGAGCATACAAGGCGGTATCGGTATGTATCTGCATGTTCCACCCGTTGACCTCTAGAGAACTAGCAATTTGCTTAATATTTTGCCTTACATGAAGCTTTCCAAACAGAGCTAAGAAAAACAGCAGGCCACTGTGTGAAAGAGACTTACAAATTATGAAACAAAATGTCTTCATTTACAATGTCCTCTGTGGGAAACTAATAGGGAATAAAACCACTTTGTTAGAATGGAAAATAAAGACAAATTTAAATTTGTCTATTGTCCTAATTAAAAGCAGGTTTTGAAACAGTCTAGAAAGAATTGCCATTACAAATAAAATACACTTGTAAAACAAAATTATGTTAATAGGGTGCTGATGAATTAAAAAGAAAGTACTATACATCTACCTGCTTTTTGTGTTTAGGTGAAATGACATCGCGTTAAGACCATAAGGAAAGCATGAATTCATTTCAAATTATCAAGATTAATAAATATTCCAGCAGTATAATACTTCTACTGACTTAGACCATAAAAATTTACTTTTTATACATGAAGTACTCTCAGTTTCATTGACAAATTAATGTAACTTTTCAGTGCAGCTACAGGAATTGTGATTCAAAAAGCCAACATTGGTAAGGTGTGCCAGTCAGTTACTAGTTAAATCCTACCTTTAAATACTGGGAAAAAAAACATTCACCTTGTTTCTTGGACTTAGATGCTTTGGCGTAATTGCTGTGGGAACATGAGCATTTTAGGAGATGATAATTACCACTGCGTACAGAAGACATCTTCCTGTACCCTGCACCTTGCAGAAGACTGCAGGAAAGCATAATCAGCATTTTACTGATTCTTGCAAAGGAAGTGAGATGAGCTGTTGTCTCACCTTTTTCAGATGATCGCTCACATAAGGATGAATTACAGCAGAATGTCACTGCTCTGTGTCTTGGACTGACCCCATGTTCGTATCTTTGTGAAAGGTCTTAATAAGGTAATAATGGAATGACTCGTTTAAATTTAATAGGATCAACCCAAAGGGCTTTATGGTTTTTGCTTTTTCTGTGTTTTTTTCCTTAGGATCTTTGCGTGTTGGGATGGCAGTCCAACACAGTCAGGGACTAAAACAGCCACTGAAAAGTGACCAAATAGTCTCTCACTTGTGGTACTTGTCTCAGAAAAGTTTTATTTTTATAGCTATGTGGGGTATTTTTGCTCGTAATTCTAAGCTTGTTCATAGTATGCCTGGCATGCAAACTTTACTTTCATGGCAACGTATGGGAATTTTATCCTGTCATAAGCGCACACACTTACCAACAGCTCTCAGTTTCAGATGATAATATGGGACTAGCAGTTGAGAGGCAGCTTCTTAAACTGCCAGAGTGTTCATCCTGAGGACAGGCTTTGCTTGGACGAATCCTCAGAGCCTCATGAGGCTCATGCACAAAGCCGTGGTCTTGTTCCGCTCCCTCCAATTTGCTGCTTTACTGGAGTTGTGTTTCAAATGAGATGCGCATTGAAGTGATTTCTGTGCAGATACCGAGTTTATCAGAATGAGAGTGAGCTGGCTTCTGGCTTCCCTCTAATTGTACCCAGAAGCAACAGGTACTTTGTCCTTTTTTATCAGACTGAGTCCTGACAGCAGAGTGCCAGCAAATGAAGAAGAGGCGAGCAGCCATCCGCTTCATTGTCTCATGGCAGTGGGCTCTACCCACTCCCTATCGTTTTGCTCATTATCAAATATACCAGGAAAGGAGGATGTGGTTAATCAAAGGAGAAATAACTGCTTAGGATACAGCCAAGCCAGAGTGATCACTTACCTTCATTATTTACACCACGATGAGTCCCTGCCCATATTCTCATTTCATTTGAAGCAAATTTCACACAGCGGCTACAAATATCAGGGTATAAAAAGAAAGAGTGAGAGGACAAAAGAAGAGAGAACAGCGGCAGAGGAGGCTGAGGAACTGAAAGGTAGTGGGTTCTAGGGAGCCACGATGGAGGTGGAGAAGTTGAAGGAGAAGAGGTCCATTGGCCTTGCAGAGAAGGAAGCACAATGCTGGAGCATTCTTTTGGCTTGCTGTTGAAAACAGACAGCAGTCCCAGGGATGTCAGATATCAGTGATTCAAGTGTTGTTGCTATAGTAATCTGCTGTGAGAAGCGACCTGGTTTGAGATTTGCTGTAGGGTACGATCTATCAATGTTGACCCACGAAAATAAACAAGCTGGCTGAAAATCCAGTCTTGCCTAAATCTGTGAGTCCTCACAGAACTCTGGTTTCTTGTAGAACTTACCGTTTATCCACGTCAGCAGAAGGCAGGTAAGAAAGTAGGAAGGACACAGACAGGGGCCCTGGGGAAACCCACTCTTGCATTTGTAGCACCAGTAACAAACATTGTATTCACCTTGTTCCTCTCTTGCCCTCCTCTCCGTGGCGCATTCTGGCTGCCATCAGCCTGTTAGTCTCCAGCCGAGCTTCTCGCCCTCTGATTCATGGAGTGTATTTTACCTTTTGATAGCAATGATGTCCCTCTTTGCTATGGAGCCACTTTTATCACACCCTGTATTCTAATCAACTCCTCCATTTTTCATAGTCTTTCTCACATTTTCTAAATTTAATTTTTTCTACTGATTGACTCCCTCTTCCTCCTCCAACTAATCTTGTTTCATTTTTTCCTTCGCTGTAAAGAAGACATTGCCAAAATGTCACCTCTAATCTTGTTTCCCATTTCTAGCATGTAATTTATTAATCCTCTCTCTGCCTTTTTTCCCTTTTATTGAGCAGCCTACATGCTAATACAGCTCAAGTTTTATTTTCAGATTGTCAAATAAATAATTTCACAAGTCTTAAGAGTAGGAGAAAAATAAAAAAGAGCTTTGAAATAATGATCACCCCTGTCTTTCCAGCGAGGCATTTGCTTTTAGATCTACACAAATCACTTTATTCAGGGATGATATGAGCTGTCCCGTATCAGTTAAATTAATTATTGGATAGGGTATTTAAGAAGCTAAGGTGAAAAGCCAGCCTTTGTCTGATTGATAAGGAACCACTACATAAAATCTTCATATTACTATAACTCTGGTCCCTTAAAAATCATATTCCTTCCCCAGCTCCTTAAATCTGCATTGTTGTTGGGTGGGAGTTTGGGGTGCTTTTTTTTTTCCACTTTCACTTTGGTTTTAATAAGAATTTTGGTTGACATCAGTAAGAATTTTGATTGGCATCTTGCAGTGGTATGTTGTGACAGTCTTTTTCTGGCACTTGTGAACACTTTCACTAGATGTCTAACTCGAAAGAGAAAACTATCTTTTTTTTTTTTTCAGCAGAGGTGAATGACCATAAACACAAGCACAGTTTGGTCTTGGTGCCAGGCCTGCTTTAAAGTGTAGTATTATTTTTACTGACAGATTTTTTTACCATTTCTGTGTTCAATGGGGAAATAAAACCACACTGTCCTCACAGAGCCTGAGACACTGCACATGCCCTTCTCATTTTCTAGCATGTTTCTTGTGACTTGTAGTCTTTTTATCAGAGGTGCTAACTTTGCTGTAGGAGACCAAGAAGTATGGGGAGAAGATACTCTGCGACCTTTTTCAAGTATCTAGCATGTCCTTCTGTGACTACAGGGTAGTTTCTTACACTGCACCAATCTGGTAGCATAAATACAAGCATTTAGTCAAGTAGTTAATATCATTTTCAGTAATGAATGTAAGTCCATCTTCTAAGCATTACCCATCTAGGGAACCTGGTTCCTTGCCTGAGAGCACAGTTTTCATCTTGTGACGTAGGTGTCCACGTTGCCCAGAAATGCCTGGCCAGGCCTGTTCAGGAGGCTGCCGTTCCCAGGCTAGCCTGGCGTGTGGCCACACAGGGATGTCTTCTTGGGCCCCTGCTCGACGGTTATCGGTGCCGAACCTTTACATGGAGTTCAGCGTTCAGGATTTGCTGCAACCTAGGTTGTGTTAGTGTCCACGGAATGAATGGCTTCAGAAGGCAGATGGTGTAAATGCTGCTCTGTCACTGAGACATTGAGCAGCTGCGCACACTTCGTGTCCGTTACTGTCCACCTTTTGCAGGATTATTAGATGTGGTAGACTTTGAGTAAGGGCAGAGCAGGCTCATCTCTGCAGGGAAGTCACTGTGTAGATACAGAGTCTCTCTCCACCCATTATACTCTCCAGCTGCCCATTTCTGCTTCTAGGCACATCCAAAGACACTTCATTTTTGACAGTGCTAAATATATGGCTATTTTGCTCTTGTTTAATCCTGTTAAGAGTTTACCCTGCCTGATTTACCTCACTCGTATGGCCCTCGCTGGACAATGAGTCTCAGAAGGAACCTTCAGCACCGGTGTGTTGGGCTGACACGAGGCAGCCTGGCTCATCAGTGGGAGAAGCAGCTTTTGTCACCCAATCTAGAACATTTGTTGTTTCGGAGACTGAGTTTCTAGGATTGGGATTAGAAGGGGATTAGGTGAGCTTTGTGTCACCTATGAGAGTGCCTGAAACATCAGGTATAGCATATTTTGAGGCAGGACTTCATCCCAAGCTGTTTAAGCTGTATTACATTAACCATCTTTACCCTATTACATTTACATAATCTGTAAAGCATTTACAGATGAACTGGGGCAGCAAATGTGACCTAACATTTCCCTTACTCAGGTTAGTGCTCTGCTCATTAGAGTCAGTTGTTTGCTTGTGCCATTTCCACTGATTTCAGTGATCAAGTAAGCACTTCCTACAAAATAACGGCTTCAACAGGAGCCACAGAGACGCAGTTTGGTGCTGAGGTCAGGACTCAGGAGAAGAGCAGGGGAAGCTTCATGCTTTTTGTACAACCCAGCATAGCAGACGTGATTTTAGAATGATGCCTCCCTTGGTCCTGCATGTGAGAGATGAAGTGCCCAACTTGTACTTCCCAGCCCACGGAGATGTGAGCTGTGTGCCTCATTACTCGCTGTTTGCAGTACTTAGGCAAACATTCTCAGATACAGTCAGTTTGTTAAGGACTTGGTGAAAACCTAAAGGATTTGGATTATTCCTG
>NW_009724369.1:118488-127768 GCF_000703405.1 Apaloderma vittatum
TGGAATGGCAAGGTCTTTTTATAGCTCTGATGCAGGTGTTTAACAAAGGTACAGTTCAGGCCACACTTCGCTCCTGGGATTTCCAAGTGGCAGTGCCAGTTCATGCCCAAGTCTGGTGGCTTAGATATGTCATCCCTTTTTCATTCCAGTGGGCTAGATAGGCCTGAGTGCCCTGCTCAGAACTGTAGTTTGCACTAGACAGCAGGTCACTTGGGATTTAAACACTAATTATTAAAGGCTTTCTGCCCTCCTAAAGTAATCTGTTTTTTCATCTCACATGTGGGTGGAGATGCAGCGTGAAATTTTTCAGACTGAACAGATTTGAAAGTAATCCCTCCTGGAGTATGACAGATCATGGAGCTGGGAAATGACTACAGGTCATAGACATATGACGTATTTAAATAGGAGCAGTCAGAAATTCATGGACACCGCTATAGATGTTCTGCTCTTAACAAAAGCAGGAAGGAAGACTGCTACTTAAAGAAAACGCAAGTGTTGTCCAGTGCCAGAAAAGTAAAAATTAACAAGCGTCACAACCTGGTATATCTGTCTGCTGCAATACCGACACATACAAATAACGAAGAACTCAAATGCTCACTACCAATATCTGTTACCTCCTGCAAATGTGACAAGCTTTCTCTGCCAGTGTTTGTCAAGCTACCATGAGTTGTATTCATATTCCATATGGACACGTATTTTTTCTTTGTTTTCCTTTGACATTAATGCTCTGGCAGAGCTTTCTAAGTACTAAAGCAAGGAAATTAACTTACATTTGCTGGCTTGCTAAAGTAAATCAGCTACACTTTTAACTTTCTGTGGCTTTACTCTGAATGGGAGAAGCAATAAAAATGAAATAAGGCTAATCACTGTTGTTGTATGGTTTCCTCTGTGGTGTGTTAAGAGAAGAACCCATCACAAAAACTCCTGAGTTCATATCTGCTTGAAACAGGTCTCTAATTAGCTCCTGTAATCGATCTCCCTGCTCTAGCAGGTGAACCAGGTAATTATCTTGTTTATACTGTAGGTGAGTCACAAAATGCTAGATAGCTTTCCCTGTATCTTTAAAAGATAATGCATTGTAACAAGTGTTCCCAATATGAATGAACCACTGTCGTAACCTGTACTGCCTGTTTCACACACAGGGATATGAGATCTCATTTTAGTCTTTGTTACAAAGAACTCCAGACATCAAAGAACTGTCCCTTTGACCGCTGTCTCAATCAAAGGCTTTTACCTAGACAAATCTTTACTTCCCATTACAATTCCAGTGCTGCAGAATATCAGGTGTTTCCTGGTATGAAGAGGAGGAATCCAGTCACCATTGCTTTTTTTAAGGGCCAAATCTTGTCACTCTTCACTTCCCATGGGCCTTTTGAGTAGCACAGAAACTCCAAACTCAGCAGTTAATTAGGGGTTAGTTACTTAGGGCCTGAGGCTTTAGAGACCGACTGCGGTGCACTTTACAATGTGTGTCTTTTATTCAATATGATGTGTCTATCTGTTACCTTCCAGAAGGTGAAGTAGAGATATGTTGGCTAAGTTGATGTGTAGAGAGCACTATGTCAGTGTGTTTAATTGCTCGTAGAGAAATCCCTAAATCTGACATATTTTTGAGTCTCCTCTATTCTCATGTTATTCAGTCTGTGCTTTATTTACATAATACAGATAATTCTCTTTCCTTCAGGTTGTCTCATAGTAAGCTCTAGAAAGAAGTAATCCCTTTTGACAACCTTTAAAGGGTCGCAGCCGTATTTGAAGCCTATGACCAGTAGCGCTAATAATGGTGTATTTGCAAAGAGAGGACATACAGTGCAGTTCTTCCTCCTATAATGTGGAAGTGTTTCATCTCTTTTGTACTCGAGAAGAGGCTTCTTGCTTGTGGTGAACGGCTGAAATACGAGACGTTTTCCACAATCGTTAGAACAACGGTGTACCAGCTTCTCCAGAAGCTAAAAATAATCCTGTCGTGGGCATGCCCTTTTCCTCTTCTCCTTGATAACTGAATTCAAAATTCCCATAAATAAGGTCTGTCTTTTTTTTTTTTTCATTTTTCACAGACTTGTCCCTAGCAAATTTATTTTCAAGGTCTTTTATTTCTGTTTCTAAAGTAATTATCCTCTGGGCTTCTTCCTTTCTTCCTGGTATGATGCTAGACTAATTATTCTTCTCCTAATGAATGCCTGAAATGGATCCCATATGGTGGCATATGTGCCTTCAGATGGAAGCTTCGTTTGAATAAAATAAGAAAATTCTT
Source organism: Apaloderma vittatum (assembly GCF_000703405.1). Taxonomy (NCBI): domain Eukaryota; kingdom Metazoa; phylum Chordata; class Aves; order Trogoniformes; family Trogonidae; genus Apaloderma; species Apaloderma vittatum. Next base: position 120,743 of record NW_009724369.1, read on the forward strand.
CTCTTGGGGCTTTCTTAAATTTTTCATTCTGTAACAATGATGAGTGAAATCTCTGTCTTGGGGATGGAGGCAGCCAACTTGCTTTCTATTACACTTTGAGCTTTCTCTGAGCTGGAGATTTCCTTGTCTTTCTCTTACTATGGCCATCCACAGCTCTAATGCCACACTCACAGAGACTACTTGAACAAGTTGAAGCATCACAACATTTGATCTGAAAGCCATTTGTTCTTTCCTTAAAAAATACTGATATTTCCCTTACAGTTCTTTGTCACCTTTCTCTAGACTTACCCCACAGTGTGCAGAGCCCTTTTTTATCACCTTTAGGGCTCAATCCACATAGTGAATTTTTTGTACAATTACCTTAGAAGTAAGAAACTACTCCCAGTTTATCTCTTTGCCTGCAGTGACTTGAACTCACAGTTCCCAGGAGAATGCTTTATCTACCAGATTACTGAGTATTCTGTGGTGCTTGTCAGTCTTTGTATCTGCAGGAGAACAAGTACATTAAATGCATCAACGGAAAATGAAGGTCTTTGGGTCCCAGCATGGTAAGCGCTGCACTGGCAACACCAGAAGGACTGGCCCGTAGGTGTTTTGGGAAGTGCGGCGTAAATTCACACTGCACCTGGTTCCCAATCGCTTTTAAGAAGTTTTGGTAAAACATCCAGTGAAACCCAGTGCTGCCTCTTTACCTTTCTTTAACATGATAGAAAAGTTCTAATTACAAATTATTATTTATATTGTGATAGACTACAGAAGTCCTGGCCATGGATATGTACAATCTTGTGCTGAGAGTGGTACAACTCTTGATTTTCAAAATCAGGTAAAAATAGGGTCATTGATACTATATTTTGCAAGCATATATAAGTAAAACAAAACACACTGATACATTAAGCTTACATCAAATAAATTCTGAGATGACTCTGCAATCCAAACCATGAACAAATACAGGCTTTTTATTGTTTAAGATCCATAATTTTTCTATCAATGTAATTTTAATTCTGATTTGGGGTGTGGGGTTTTTTTTTTCCTATATCACAGTGTTTTATTTATGGAAATCCCTGAAATGTAATTTTTTTTTTCTTAAAAACAAAACATTTTTTTTACATACTAATCACTGAAGTAGGCATAGGAAGATTTGTGTTCTGAACTTCCAGCTACCACCACACACTGTACTAAGCAGTACTGTTGGGAATGAGTAAGATTGCATCTTCTAATTACAGAGGTGATGCTAATGTCTTGGATCAGTGTGAAGCAGGGTTGTGATTTCATGCTGCTGCATAAAAGATAAGTCAAAATGGAAATAGTTGTAGACAAATGGAAGAGAAACTGAAATGCTGTTTTAGAAAACACTGATTCTGCATAAAGTTATTTTAGTAATCTATCACTTGAATCATGCTAATCGCTTTTGAAAACGTAATCATTTTATCTGCTGTATGTATTTGTTCTTGCTTTCACATACACAATGGGGAGACACATTTGATCCCACGCTGATAAAGAAAAGGACAGTAAGTAACTGTCTGTGCCACTATTAATACTGAGCTCTATTTGGATTTTAAAAAGACCTTCAGCAGAGTGTGAATCTGCAATCAGGCAAAAGGTTAGAATAGGAAAAGTTGAAGTTCTATGAGGCCTTAGTTGCTGCGCACATGGAAAGAGTTTTTGCCTCTGGGTGGTCTCAGCCTGAGAATACGAAGCCAGCAGCTTTGCAAAATACATACTGTACTTTTGTGAATAAGCTTATTTTTTACTTGTCAGTTTCTTGTCTCATTTTGTTTTCTCTTCTATGAATGACTAATTGTTACCATTCCCACAACCCAGCTCAGGCTTTAAAATAACAAGCCACTGAACAGATTTTAGCTTCTCTAACAGTCTTTAAGCCTGCACAGTCTCGTAAGACATAATCCTTGATTTGGATTTGTTTAATTTTGCACCATCTTGTCCCATTCTGTACAGAATTTTCTGATATACTTGTGAAGAGTTCTAACAGGCCAAACCTGGAAGAGTCCCCAGGGATCTGTTCAGTAGCTTTTGTCCTCTATCTGACTTTCAGTCACTCACTACAAATAACCAAGGGAACCTAAACCATTTTAGGGTATAATAATTTATCTTTTGCAGAACAGGTGGTTTCTTTTCTTTCAGTGATGCAGCGACCATACAGAATGCTTAATTCATACTTCAGACAGCAGTTTCTTGTTCAGCTTTCTTATTAAAGTCCCAGTGTCATTTTCTGACAGAACAGTATTTGCATATATAAGCTTGATGAAAGACCAGTAACCAGCAGGGCTAGGGGAAGAGGTCGTTTCTTGTTCACATCTCAATACTGATTGTCTTCCCTGCTGGAAGTTGGTTCTGAATCACAGAATTATTGAGGCTGGAAAAGACCTCTGAGATCATCAAGTCCAGCCTATGACCCAACACCACCACATCGGCTAGATATGCTGCTGAAGGTAATAAATAACTCTTTGAATCTGGGCGGCAGTAGCTTTTCTTAGAAAACTAAAGCTTTCAGTATTGGCTACGTACTTAAAGTTAGCCTCCTAAATTGATGATTAAGTACCCAAACCCAATTGCTATGATGATGAAAAATTCCACTTAACCACAAATCTAATTTGGACAATGTGAGCCGCGAGTACTCAGAGCTTTGTAGAAGCAGACCACTTTGATCTATGTAATCAGATTTGGCATTTTGTCTCTACTTAGATCTGTCTAGGAGCGATGTTTCAGGAATATTGTTCAGGCAATATCAAATGCAGGACACTGTCATTTTCTTGACGAGGTTAGAAACTTTCTCCTCTCTTCCCAAGTCAGAGTTGTTTTCTCTCCCTGAGCCCTAAAGCCAGGAATTTCAGTAGTTTGCAGTATCAAGAGGACAGGTGCAAACTCAGCGATACGGACTGCTTCATGGCACCAGGTCTCACCCAATATTTTAGTGCCAGAATCAGAGAACTCTTGACAGCATTCACAGTGCACAGAGATGTCTGGAGTGATCTGCAGAATTACTTGAGCAGAATGTAAACTGGGAAGAGGGATTCCACTGCCTTTCAGCATGACTGAATTGCCTGGTCTGCTCTGTCCATTTTGAAAATGCTGTGGGGGCAAGAATCAGGAGAGAATCTGATATTCGTACCTTTGATACTTCTCACGTTGCAGAAGTCACTTTCAAAAGCCAGTCAAATTCTCCGAAAAACCAGGTCCCAGTCATACCAACTGTCAGGAACCCACATTAGTTACCTAAATATTTCTTCCTGTGGAATTGACGTAACCATCCAGCCTAAATTTATGTCTTAGCACTTGAGTGGGGTCTGTCTGCATCACTATGTATCTAAATCCCTTCAGGAATCTTGACTATTGTGCTTTCTATCATAAAAAAACAACTTTGTGTTTTGCCTGCTAAGGGTGTGGCAGGTCACCAAGGGACAGTGTAATCACCTGGATCAAATAAAACTCTTGACATGATATAATACAGGAAAAAAAGAAAAACTCTTCACATGTTGGGTGTTACAAGGCCGGAGAGAGAACAAAATGGAGAGGGTCCTACTGATTACCAATGCCACTTCACTTAAGAACAATCTAATGTCATGACATAATTGTACCATAGTAATAGGTCTGCAAAGTCATGAGCTCTCTCACAGCTCTGTAGCTACAATTTAGTCTTATAAATTTTACTGTTTCTTGCCTGTAACTGGTCATCTGCTGTGTGTTGTCACCTGCTAAGAAGCATAACAAGTCAGTAAATATCAAGAAGCAAAAAAAAATTTGAAAAGCTCCAAGCAATACTCTCAAGCATCCTTGCAGATTGTCTGACACTTTATATTTAAAAATTAATCCAAGGCACCCCCACAAAAAACCTATTTTACTTGTTTAACAAAATGGTGTATTGATTTGCCAAAGCCTAAACAAAGCAGCCTACATGATTCATTGATCAAGAATTTGGGCTCATTCCATGTGATCATTAACTTCTTTGTCAGATGTATTCATTTATTCATAAGCTTTGTTTATGGCAGGGCCTTTTCACCGGCTCATTTCAAAATAACAAAAACTAAATGCCTTCTCTACCTTCCATTTCACCGAGTACAGAAGACAAAACAGAAGGTACATTCAACTTTAGAGATCTTATGAGCCTTTTGAAGAATTCACGAACTCTGGAGGCTTTCATGTAAGTCCAGGCTTCGGTATTATTTCGGAACTGTACATCGTGAGTGTAAAATGCTCCAAAGAAGCAACCTTTGTGCTGCCATGTGGGAACTCTAACCAAATTTGAGAAAGTCAGTAGTTAAAGTTTTAGGAGCTCCATATACCTTGGCACAGTCGTTCAGAAAATGCTGGCTGCAGGACATAAAGCCCTTCTTTTGATGAACATTTGTTGGAAATGTCTGATACGCAGGTTAAATGACTCTAAAATGGAGTCTGAGTAAAACCCATGGCTTAGTCACAAATCAAAACCTTTTAGCTTACATTCTGTCGCTTAAAGTATGCAAAGCTACAGGAAGCAAAAGAGCTCCAAATTCTGTGGTTTTTTAATGTGGTACTGTTTTAAATTCCAGACTTTACTGTCCTGTATAGCTTAATAGAAGGCAGGAGATACTAACAATGAAAAATGAGCCCTTATAATCAATATCTGAGTATTTGCTGCACTCCATTAATCCTGTATCAAAAAGTAACATCACAGTCATGAAGAAGTTATTATAGGGTGAAGTAGGGTGTGATCTTACATTGAGTTAAAGAGCTTCTGATAACAGACAGGGTTCAGCTTCTTCCCTGAGACACAGGCACATTAGGTAACCCTCCAGCAGGAGCTGGATAAGCTCTGCTGCCTTTCCCTCGAGGTGCTCTGGGTTAAAGGCACGCTCAGAGACAGTCACCTCAAAAGAGCTGGCATGTTCACTCACTTACCTTGTCATAATTCCACTGTAAGCCTATCTCCTTAGCGTGCAGCTGTCAACCTTTTAACATTCAAAAATTAAAATAGTGGGAAAAGAAGATGAAACAGCTTGTGATTTTTTTTGGTCTTGTTTAAAGAAAGAATAAAGTAGTCTCACTCTCAGTAATTTATACAACTGAAGTCTAATCTGCACGCTGCATGGGCTCCAGTGCAAACTGCGGAATAGTCTTGACTTTGGGAGCCTCGGTATGGCTAAGGTTGGGGAGTTATGTCTTCCTGTGTAATCTACTAATTCTTGCGAAGACAGTAATGGAAATGCCTCTCTGTGAATCAGGACATTACTGAATAAATAGCATGAAGCACTGCTGCGGCAGGAAATACAGACTTCATGTAGAGCAGCGAGGAATTTTTTCCATAAATTATATGCAGTGAGTTTTGGATTAGACATAAATCTGTAGTTGATACATAGTTTTGGTAATATGGACAGAGAATTTACTAGCTCAGGTTTTATATATTTAGGTGCAAGAAATGAACTTTATCCTGACCAAACGGTGTGATAACTTAGAACTCCTGAATAATAGTGAGTTGAGTATACCTCCATGCCGAGTAGCCATTTGAAACCTCAGTAATATATCGTCTCTTAGAAAATTTTGTGGCCCCCTCCTCTTAAAAATGGTGAACTGGTAAACATCTTGTGCTGAACTTAAGCATTCTTTAACAGAGGGGCTGATTTTAGACTTAACTCTGGTGTCGCTGCTGATTTTGTGCCAACAATGGAACAGAGAACAGAATCACACTTTGCCCGAGGCAAAGTTCTTGCACAGTCTGTTCTATTATCAATACAAGTCACTAACCTTTTCTGCAGTGAGATCTCATGACAAATATTTTTATGTACTGCAACAGTTATTTGATTTAACTTTTCTTCTTAAATTTAAACTATTTACATTTGGACAGAGACAGCCATGTACTATGAGCAATAAGAAATAAGACATCAGTATGTACAGTCTATTCTCTGCATATACAGAATGTATTCAGAGACACACATACATGTATTAACTGCTCAAGCAGGCTCAGAGAACCGAAAATGGAAATTAAAATATTTGCTTAATACTAATCCTATATAAGTATATATACATTTTTCTGTTAGCAACATATTTGCACTATGCTTTCTTTCCATTGAAGATTGAATACGTGCCTCGAGAAATAGGCTTTAAATGGATGCACAATAGCTGGGCTACAATGGGTAATTTCATTTAGGCACAGAATTACAAAGTAGCCATTTTTAACTTCAACTGGATTACACATTTACTAAGCCTTCCATAAATTCATCATTTGGCTGAGTCACATTGAGAATTGTTTTAAATAAATCTATGTGAAAATTAAATTTAAGTTGAAAAGCAGCAAGAAAAAGATGTATAGTAAGTACTTCATTTGTTATAATAGGACTATTTGGAAGGAATACAAATGCACTTCAAATTGTAAAGAACATATTTTTTTTTCCTCCAGAAGCTGAATGAAATAGAGCAGCTTCTGTCTATAATATTTTATATGAATTATCCTCAAAATTCACGTCGTATTTTTAACATTAAGTGTTTTCTTGGTGTATAGGAAATTTCCAAATGAGTCCTTCATTTCTTTGTTTTATTAAAATGGCCAAAAAGAGCATAGGAGTTGTCTTAGCTGGTTGGACCTGTAGTTCATCTTCTGCATTGTACTGCCTTTGGCAGTGGACACTAACAGATGCTTCACGGAAATTTCAAAAACGCATTTTTTGTAGAAACCATGGTGGGGATGGATAGGGTGTTGGCAAAGGCCAAAACCAGAGAGGACCTTAAAGTGGTCACCTGGCCCATCACCCTGCCCCAGTAACGCACTGTGGGGAAGTTTTATTCTGACCCCTGACAGTGAATCTCGGTTTCAGGGTCTCTTTCTCTCATATTTAACAAAACTGCAAATGTGCACATTCCCCATGCACTGTCTAATCCTTCTCAAATGCTGTTCGGGCTTAGTGTATTGCAGATGACTGCAAAAGATCTGGAGTGTCGTGTAATAATTTATTGCTAATAGGTGGTTGCTGGGACTCTGAGACATTTTGTATCGCTTGGCTTTGGTGGGGAATATCAGCAGGGAGGAGGGGGGGG
>NW_009724369.1:127799-136423 GCF_000703405.1 Apaloderma vittatum
CTATCCGTCAGGTGAGCTTAGGAGCTGTTAAGCCATGATGTCAGAACTGTTAGATCTAATGACTGTACCTCCTTTTCCAGACAGCCTACAAAACTTGTTCTGACAACAAATGATTAAGGACTCCCTCCACAAAAAAAAAAAAACAACAAACAAAAAAAACCACCAAAACCAACCAAACAAAAAGCAAAACAAACCCAGTGGTGAGATTTAGAGTAGCAGTGTTTTACCCGGAGCGCCCTGAGTAGCTCTGCAGGAGCCGCTTCCAGAACCTGGAGCAGTATGTTTACATCAACATGGTGCTGGGCTGCCTGATGTGTGCTGCTGAGAGGCAGATGGGCTTAGCTCAGAGCGAGCTCTGTGCTCACGCAGCAACGAGCTGTTCGGAGTTTGAGCTCTTATCGTCCCTGGTGCAGCTCAGTGCGGTGTGGAAGTGCCAGCTCAGGTTAATGTTTCTTCATCTACTTGTTGGCTCTCCTTGGGAAGTCTGCCACAGGGGAACTGGGATAACGAACTGAGGGTATCTGAAAAAGCTACCTCTGCTTAGTCTGCATACACTCTACCAGTGTTTAAACCAGTGTTTAAAAATCACCCTTCAAATGTCTGTCTTTTTTTTTTGGTTCTTTTTGTCTTAAAGATTTATGCCCACAGCCAAATGCCAGGTAAAGAATACTTTTCTTCTAAAAAGAAGTTATTCTGGCACTAACCCTCCTCCATGCAAAAACCTCTGCGTGAAGATTAACCTCCAAGGTAAAAGTGATTGATATCCTGCATCTTGTAGCCCAGGGCCTAGTCTAAAAATAAAAAAAATTGTAAATTTCCCTCAGAGGAGCCCTGTGAGCCAGGGCTATGCACTGGGCAAGGCAGACGTGGATGTAGCTAACTGTTTAACTGAGCAACTGTATCATGAATGACAATGTACAGTTACACTGTACCTTGATAAACTGTTGGATGTGAAGAGTACTGCTTTTGTCACCATTAGAAAGTTTAAACAAGAATTTTTGTTTAACCACATCTGTGTCACAATGTTCTTTATCACAATTGTGTTATCTACCCTTTTTGAGACAGTTCTGGTCTCTACAGGACATTTCCCTGATTCAGTGCAGTACTACTAATTAAATACCATTTGGGTTCTTTTCTTAAGAGAGACAGCACTAAACTCTTTAGAGACTGCGTTCCAAAGAAACTGCGTGCATTAAATGCCTACTTTATAAAATAAGTAACTGCCTTTGGAAAAGAAACAAATGCAAATTCTATTTACTGTGCTTGAAAGAGGTGACAAGAAGAAGTGCCAGCATCTTGGCTCTTGTTGCAGCTTTATTGTCACAAATTGTTAGTTACATTTGAAAATTATGGATCTCTCTCATTGTGCAAGTTGTGTCTGCCAGTTGGTGCCTGTACACTAGAGTGGCTTTAGCCAATTAGCAGAATTTCCCATGCAGGACCCGGAATAGCTGTGCATGCATCCTAAATGTTACCACAGCTGAGGCTCATCCTGGGACTCTGGTGGTCTGAAAACAACCGATTAACCAGGTGAGCTCAGTGCCGAAGAAGCCATGCAAAGCACATCTCTGTGGAAGCCAGCCTCGGCACATCTAAGCGAGCTATCTTTGTCTGTGGTTCTCTCTCTCTGACAGCTATAGTCTGCCCCAGTCACAAACACGCGGTGCAGCAGACAGAACAGTATTTCTAACCCCAGTGCACTCAGAAAATGAAACAATGGCATTTAAGTGCTACTTGTAATCTTCATCATGGAACATCTCAAGCTATTTGCAACTCTCTTCCAGCGCTCAACCAAGTGAAACGCACCCTGCAAGGGGCTGCTACTATTCAAGCTACATCTAAGGCTCAAACTTAAGGTGATGGGACTGCCATCAGGTAACTGCTTTATGGGAAAAACATCTGAGGGAGTTAAGAGACTGATTTCATGTAAGAGTTCAAAGTAAAAGAGGAGGCACGAGTGGAGAAACAGCAGTCCTGAGAAAAGATGAGCTCCACTGCAGTTCTTCCAGTTCTTCATCTGCCAGTAGACCGAGTTGCGTGTTCCCAATTTCGGGTTTCATGAAAGGAGGGAAACCTAGTACCGCAAATTATCTCATCTGTCGTACAGGGCCCTGGACCTTTCCGTGTCTCTTTTGCCTTGTTGCTGTATATAGATTTCTGCACCTTTTCTAGTGCAGGTAAGTAGACATGCCACATTTCCAACTGAGTCACAACCTAGAAACTACACTGAACTGCCAGGTAAAAGCTATTATGATAGAACACACTATGGAACAATATGTAATCATGGTCTGTAACAAAACCATGAAGTATCTGCCACCCTTTTAAGTATTTGGACAGAACGTAAACATTTTAAAAAAAAAGAAAATAAGAACTTCCCCCTAATTACAGCTAACAATTCACATATTTTCCCTTCTTTTAAATAGTAGGTTGGGTTTGTAAGTAGGCCGTGGAAATGATCACTTTTTCATACAGAGAAACAAAGTTTCTATAGCCCTTCTAATCAGTGCTCTGATTATCTACAGATCGTGGCAAGCACTGCTTTATTAATTGGTCCCAAGTTAACAAAATCAGTTTTTTTCACAGAGCCATTCCAATAATAAGTAAGAGCTGGGAAAATTATAAACTTATCAATAGCTGTCATTCTTCTTTTCATGGCCTGAGGAGCATCCAAATATATCTAAATTACTTAGAAAAAAAGTTAACCACTATAAAGCAGTCACGTTCTAAATATTTAATAACTTGGCTTTTTTATTTTTGCCTTCACAAAAATTAATTCCTAATTTATCAATATATATAGCGTGATGTAAGTCCTATCCAGTAACACTCATCTTCATGCTAAGCAGTATAAAATGTTAATGTAGTCTGCTTTGCTAGAAGATATTTTGTATTGTGCATGTCTCCTCAAACAAAATTCTTTTTCTTCTTTAAAAATATATCCAGTTCATTCTGATATTTGGATTCCTAAAAATGCTAAATATAATTTTCCCTTTAAAAATAGACAGACCAGAACTACTGTTGTAACGGGGATAAATATAAAATTGGGCATAAAACATTTTGCTAGAACAATATGACATACAATGTAATTATTATGTAATTTATTACTGTATTCTGGGAGGAGGGGAGAGGCTTTTCTGCTCAAAATGTTGCCCTTTTGTATGTTGCCTACAGCTGTGTTTTAATTTTTCTCTTGAACATTTCTGTGCTTAAGATAGCAAACCAAGCCATTCGTTATTCATCCAAATCCAAATAGGGATGCTCTGGATGCAAGATGGGACCCCCAGGTGAAGCAGATCTTAATTGTTCTGTACTTTTTATTATAGATCAGTTGCATTTGTTACGTTTTGAAGAGTCACCATTAACTTTTACATGCCCCACATCTCATTTTATGTAGTTAAATGAGCACTTCCATTTGTGGCATCTGTTGTGTTTCCCTCCCAGCCACCCTGTCTGTCCCTCCTGCTGGGAGAACCTGAGCTGACACAGTTGCTGCTGGCAGTGTCACTGTCTGCTTTTCATCCAGAAAAATGAGTTCTGTGTCTTAAACACCCTAAAGGCGGCTGAATTGGATGGTTTATGTCATTCTGCATTTTATCCAAGCAGCAAAGGTTACTCCTTCTCTATTCCCTTCATGCTAGTGAGCGTGTTACTCAATAGCAGTATTTCAGAACGCTTCTCACGGGAAACAGGGTGAACGAGATTAACGCAAAATTGGAAAACCCTGGAATCCAGCATTCTAGAAGCAGTGGTTTTACGAGGAAAACTCTAAGCTGAGCTACATGACATTTTCAGCACGGAGGACCCTCTTCTATGTTGTAAACTTTCTCATTTTCAAAGTCGTAAGATAAAAAGGGCCTCTGGATGCATTTCATTTGGGTATATAAGAAAACAAGACATATTTAAGCGTAGATCTCAGCAAAACAAGGATTACTTGCATCGCTTAGAGACAAATCTTTCTTGTGGTCAGACACTACGGACACAAAAAAACAGCATCAGATTTTATGCTGTGCTTCTTCATGCACAGCATGAATCTGAGGATCCATGGATCCACTTGAATTTTAGAAGCATGTTTGCTTTAGGTAAGAAATCAGCGAGTGCTCTGACCGTGATTTGAGCAGTACTTGCTCTGGTTGGGTATGCTCGTCAGCTCCTTGGAGTCTCTGAAAGGACAGCAGTGACTACGGTATTAATACTTAGTAACAAGCTTCATAACTTACTTGCCATCAGCTGAGTCACTATAACCGAACAGTTCGTGTGTGTACTCCAGCCTGCCCCCCTCCCCAAGTAAAGTGCAGCAGTCTGGCACTCTGAGCTTTTCCCTAAGTCATACTAGCTCAGAAGCAGGGAAGGCTATTAGTAAGCACACGAGCCGTTACTAATCCTACAGGGAGATTCAGCTGGTGCACAGTAACTTCTTAGACCAGTGTAGCTCAGATTGGAAATTTATGTTTTTCTTATGTTGGAAACCTGCTCTCTCTCCTCAACAGAATAAAAAAATGCCCCCCCTCCAACAACCCAAAACATTAAAGAAACTGTAAAGTTTCTCAGACCTACTACATGGTGTTGTTCTCAGTTTATTTAAAGTAATGTGAGGTAGCTTGGCACATTTAAAGGGAATAAAATGAGGCTGGAGGTTTGAGCTCTGATACACTTGACATATTTTGCTATGATAGGGATGTTTTGCTTCACAGAAGTTTAATTGCCCCTTGTGCAATAGTGAGGAAAGACTTTCTAGGTCAAGGTCAGGATTCATAGGTGGCAAATAAAAGAGCCCATCTATGAAGTAGTTCTTGCTCTAAAGACAATAAAATATATTTCTGAAGCCCACATATTTGCAAAGACCAAATTCTACTTTCTCCATTACTACTAAAGAATAAAACTGTTCCATCGTATGCAGTATTATGAGAACAGAAATTATAAAACGCAGTGTTATGAGAATAGGATTATATACTTCCTGCCCATAGCAGTGGGGTTGGAACTAAACGATCTTTAAGGTTCATTCAAACTCAAACCATTCTATGAATAGAAGAGTGATAATTGGTGGCAACTATATCCAGTTCTCCAAACAGCACAGAGTGCCAGAGGTCACTTTTGAATTACTTCCCATGTTTCAGGGAATCTGAATCTACGTTCTCCCTCCCTTCCAGGAAAGTGCCCTAACCATAAGATTGACTACACAGGAGTGCATCTGCTCCCTAACTAGGATGTCATGCAAAATAAACTACTTCCCTAAAAAAATCTGAGAAAAACACTCTCGCTTACTTACAGATATACACATGGTGCAACATACAGTGCTGATGAAGCACTCTCCAGAAAGATAGATAAGGATTTAAATTTGAATTTCAGTTCCCTGGATGGAAGAAGCTGTGGAGTACCCTACCTCTTTAGTGAGCAAAATAGCTGCTGAGATAAATGAGGGTAGAAGAGGAAAGATCTACCTTTTAGCCATCTGTCTCAAAGACAAGGAAATTTTCCTTGTTTTTTCCAAAAGAAACTCTGAACCAAGGTTAGCATTTCCCCGTACCTTAAGTCCACAGAAGGAGGTGTCGTTTGAGACATTCCTGATCCATCAGTTTTCTAAATGGGTGCTTTAAAGGGCCTTTTTCCCAGCTTGAACAGCCCAGAGCAATCCTCCAGCCCAGCAGCACTAAGAGCCCCAGGGCTCCTCCCAGGGGCCCTTTTATACTGAGCACGTGGGAAGGAGCACTGTGATTGGTCCTTTGGTGTCACCTGACCCATCCTCCCCCACGTGGATTGCCCCCTGGGCCGGGGCCCCACAGACCTTTGTCCTGGGGCTCTCCAACCAGGACAACTAATTACATGCTGGAAAAACCACCCCTTACCTCCAAACAAGCCCCCCTACTTTGAGGTATTTTTCAAAGCACCATATGAGTACTAGAAATTAGAAATCTTACTAACTTCCTTCTTTTGTTACAGATTGAAACTCTTAAGCATTTGATGCTTAAGGTTGGACCAGACAATCTTCAGAGGTCCCTTCCAACCCCTAACATTCTGTGATTCTGTGAAATGGCACAGCTGGAACCTGCCATCAGTTCATCCAGCAGCCAAGTAAGGAACAGAGCTCCATTCTTCAGAGTTTATCCAGTGCTGTATCTATCTGCTATATTGCATTACCTCTGGATGAGGAGCCTGTCTTTTCTACCAATACTGGGTCTGAGACCAACTAGCAACTGCACCGCTTTTCAGCAGGTAATTTTTTTGACCAGGTTACAGTCAATAAGGTACAAACAAGAACTCTTTTATTCCATAGTAGAGCAAAAGACATTATTTCCTGGGAACTGCAGTCTGCCCATCCACCTATTCAGTGCAGTTACTTGCGTTTCGTACTTACAGAGAAGAGGCATTTTGGTTTTGTGGCATATCTGAGGCATGTTCTGTTGAACTCTTGAGACTAATTTAATCATTTAGTAGTCATGCTTTGTGTCTGGTTAAAGATGACAAGTTTTAGTAGTTTATGATTAAAGGAAGACATTTAAGTTAAAATTGATAGTTTCTTGGAACCATAAGGTCTCTCCCTATTGAAGAAAAGTTTTGAATATTCAGTGGTATCTCAATAACTTGCCTTTACGGTTAGAAGATTCACAGAAAATTTGAGTTATAAATTTTACTGAGGAAAAGCTGTTTACTTGGGAAGAAATTTTCAAGAAGATAAACTGGGAGACTAGTATCTCTTCTCTTCCCAGTTGTCTTCATGGACAGTTCATTTCAAATGGACTTTGTATGACTGCATTTCAGCTACAGTGATTATTCCTTAATATATGCCATGAAAGTAACTAAATCTGTCCTGGGCTTTTTTGTTTGCTACGGGGTGGGGTAAGCACAGACTTTCTGTGTGCACGTTCACAGGGATGATGCAAAAATAATATCAGCAGGCTTCACTTCAGTGTTTTAGTAAATGCTACTGGAATACTCAAATTAGACCAGATGTCATAATGCCAAACTCTCATCCCAGTAGAGCACAACATTAAAAAAAATGTTACTTTTGTTTTTAATTTGCTACTCTATGGATGAGAGAAGTCCCATCTGCTTACTTTATTTTTAAATGAAAACATAAATGTTGTCCTGTGGTGACATTAGGCTAGATATTACAGAGAGACAGAGACCCCAAGCAGCTAAAGTTTATAGCTAACAAATATGTTTTTGTACATACAACCATCTGCATGATAAAAGCACTGAATAACTTTGTGAAGCTAGTCGAAACAGGATTCAAAGTGTGACCCATTTTTTTGTGCCACCATGGGAATAAAAATTAGAGAATTTTAGGAGAGCCAGAGCCCTAATTTCTCCCATGGGAGAAGGCTGGTCACACAGGATAAAGGGAAAAATCAACTGCTGGAAAGATTAGATCTGAAGACAGTAGCAATTCAGCACAGCTAAAAGCATGCAGCTTTTGAAGGATTTCTCAAGACTTCAGAACCACCTCTAAAATCTTAAGCCTGTCTCTGATCCTATGTCAGTGGGAGTTCTGGTTTCACAACCCACTGCTGTAAAAGAGTAGCTGAACACAACTGAGAAATGAAGAGATATACTCTGTTTGAAAGGAAAGGGGTAAAGCTAATGAGGATATTAGAATGTTCTTTCCCTCACAAGCACATTCTTTGATGGCCAGTGGAAGAAAATAAAAATGAGCATGTCAGAATGGTGTTCTGGGATTACAATTAGTGAAAGCATCCATCTTTTTCTGTGGGGAGGTAGTCTAGCATGGACAGTTTTGATAATTTGCTAATCACTTCTGAACTGAAGAATGTATGTGTTCATGACTCAAAGAGTAAAATTTCAGACAACAACTTGATTTTTGCTTCTCTTTCCCCACTGGAGCTACCTTTCTAATAATGAGCTTTATGGCTTCAAGGCTACAGCTTCCTTCAAATCAAGCTTGATGAGATGTGGTGTAAGAGTTGGCATTAGTGACAGGATTTTCCCAAGTAGGAGCTTCAGGAGTTGAATTGCTCTGTCTGCCCTTAGAGAAACATGGAGAGTCTTTCAGTGCGTTATTTTCCAGGGATACTTATTACACTTGCCAGGATGAACAGAGGGATTTTTATTGTCTAAGATTTTTAGATGTCAGTACTTTCTTCTATTTAGATTAACTGCCAGACTCAGCTGAAGATGTTCAGTAATATTATTTCTTTTCTAACTTATAACTGAAATAACTCACGCTTTGTAAGTGTCTTGTGTCATAGAGTCACTTAGGCTGGAAAAATCCTCTGGATCATTGACTGCAGACACCTAACACAGTCAAGCCCACCACTAAACCATGTCCCTAAGCACCACATCTGCATGTCTTTTAAATACCTCCAAGGCTGCTGTCAGGTCTGCCAAGATCTGCATGACATATACAGTCATATACAAACTTCACCATGCACACATGCAAAGAGCCTCACTGGTTCCGAATTTTCCATCCCAGCCATGGGGACCTGCCTGCATTCCAAGCGTTCCGCTCTGGGTGGGTGCCTTCAGAGGTTGTGGGCAAGGCCTGAGACTGGGGAACTGCAGCCGTTCCCTCAGCTGGGCTCTGGCAGAGGCTGTCCCTGCCCCTGTCAGCCACTGTGCAGTGCCCACCCAGGGAGATCTGTGAAGAGCAGGGTGAGATTCATCACCTGCTG
>NW_009724369.1:136439-217427 GCF_000703405.1 Apaloderma vittatum
GCTACCATGGAAGTGTTTAAAAGTAGAAAAAAATGTATTGGTATAGACTATTGGATTAAGCATAGCATAGGAGTCAGGTTAACTCAAGTGGATTCTGACACATTGCAGAGTACAGACAAGAATTTAGGTATAAATGACCCTTTTAATTTGCCTTTGGAACCAAGTATTAAATGAGTGACTTGAGAAGGGACTGACTGCTGCCATATTTGAAGAGATCACACACTTGAGCTGAAAATGAACAACTGATACACCAAACTTTTGTAAAATCTTATATTTAATATGTGAAATGGAAAACAAGGGCAAAAGCAGCAATCAGATCTCGGCAAGAGGAAGGACATGTTGAAAAAAAGAGGATGAGCTTCTGAAAGTAGAGCTCTCTTAATAACGTTCTGTGCTCAGGCACTGTGGCCAGGCTAGAACAAGCCATACAGGAACACCAGGAGACACTGGGAATTCAGGAGATATAGTTCAATTCCGAAGCATTAAAATGATACCTCACTAAGGAACAATTTCTTCCACCTCCATCAGTACTTTACAACCTCCCCCCATGTATGAAACAGCAACTTAAAGCAAGAAGCACAGAAAAGCAAGAAGTGTACCGAATGGACTTACTACTTATACAGTTTAGGGAGGGAGGGAAGAAAAAGAGAATTATTATCTTTCTTCAATACTTAAGTAAAAGAAATGTCCTGATGCCTTTGCAAGATGAATATCATTTAAAATAGTGCTTAATGGGCCCTAGGTTTCAGCTCTTGGTGAGTGACTGTAGCCTTTAAAGCACTTCTGAAACACGGGTTTCACGTCTGAAAAGGCCTCTCAAGGTTCCTACTGTAGAGAAAAATATGAAAATACAATTATTTACTTGCACTCTGAATTATTTTTAGAGTGTTGTGACTCTTCAGAGTGTGAGAGCACAACTGCCAGTTTACAATATTTTTATCAAACCCTATCTGAATGAAAGCTTTTTCTTCAGTGAGCTTTAAGCAGATGCCCAGAGATTAGGAATCAGGAATATACATCATATAGCCTGGCTGTGACTGGTTCCAGCGGCGGCATTAGTGGGTCTTCTCGACTTTCTGATTCATTAAAATTAAGAGGGATTCTGGTATTTACCTTCTAGGGATATTGTAAAAATTAATTCTTTGAGGCCTCTTGTCAATGGAGAGAACTGTAACTGCTGATTATTAATACCCTTAGAGTCAGCAAATACTTAGACTCCCTTTCATGGCACTATGGATTTCAAGGCCAGGAGGACCTTGATCTTGTCTCTGATTAGCTCAATTAGTCTGCTTCCTTTTATATAATTTTTCAGACCTGTTAATTGCAGTTATAAATTGTCGTGAAACATAACAGTTAGAGATGCTTCCTGAAACATAAAATAATAGTCATTAGCATACATGCATATGTTTTCATTTATATGTATGCATATACGGAGAAATGAGTGAACTCACTGGTTATTGTCGTAGCAATAAATTAGTGATATTTTTGTGATTGGTAGTCTGCATTGCAAAACAAAGATTAAAGCACTTGGCAGAAGTCTTGCTCTCTCGTACCCTTTCACTTTCCATTTCCATTGTCCTTGGAGATTGTCAAAATGCAGATCTGTGTATTTTCAGCTAGACTTTGCCAGATGTCTACTTCTTGCATATATTTGGAGGAAGTTAAGCTTAATTTAATTGTGCCCCAATTCGAGAGTATCCCTGTGCTGGCAAGTTGATTAAGCATGGTGGTAATTTTAATTATCTTCTTATCTCTCACTGGAGTGCAGTTAGTAGTGCTGATGAAGTTAACCCCATATATAAATACCCTTCTTAAACTGGGGCTGCAGACAAGAAGGAGAAATCTTTCTTTTCAACATCAAAAATTAACCTTCACCTGTCTGAAGCCATTTCTTCTCTACGTCCCTATCCATCTGCAGATCACTTCCTCGAGAGAGCCTGACATTACAGTTGAATCACCTTTATTACTGACTTTTTTCTCCTGATAGTTTTGCACTTGCCTGTGATTCATTGCTGTCTTTTGCCTGTGACAATGCTAAGCTGGCTGCTCATGCCTTTTTTTTTGCCAGCTGTTCCCCTCTCCACATGACTAATTCTGTTATGTGGGTTCAACAGCCATGGCACAAGGCCAGCGTTTAAAGGATGCAAGTTGGTGCACTGAAGATTTGAAGAGATACCGCAGTGTCAGTTTTACACGTCACATTCATGGTAAAACCGTAGGGATACGCAGGACTAGTAACGTTTCACTTAAGAATCAAGCACGTTAAGATACCATTTTCAAGAGTTACATTTAAGGGCCTTGTAACTCATTTAATTTTCTTCTGAAAATACCCTGGCATGTAGGAAAAACAGCAGCATAATTTAAATGTCACTTTGCTTCCCAGTAATGAATTTCAGATTCAGTCATTCTACTCCAGTGACAAAGTTTGCGTCTCTGCTAGCAGGTTTTTAGCCATTTGGCCCTGGTTGCACCGGCTTGTACACAGAAGCTTGAGTGCACTTTTGTATACATAATCGTCTGGGTTTTAATTAACAGGAAAGAACAATAGCTTGGAGAGAAGAACAAAGAGAGACTCCGCAAATGGGAAGGCCCCATTCACAAAGCAAAGGCAGAAGGTCCTTACTGTAACGGAATTGTAACATCCTAGTATGCAGCATCTAGACTTCCCTTACATTTTATGAGTATCAAGCCATTCGGAGACTTTCTGTGCATCCCAGATTATTAATAAATACAACAAGATTCCTGCTTCACGTATAAATACGCACACTCAGCATTCAGCTGCAGAGACTTCCAACTTGCCCTCAATCTTCAACCTGGCAAAACATCTGAGAACAGTTCAGTTTATGGTAGTACAAAACATAGCCCCTGACACAGATACATATTTTTGTATGTATACATGCATATATAAATCATTTACATAGTCCCTCATGCCCTGAGAGACAGAAAGCTGGCCGTGGTGGTCCAGGAGCATAACCCCAACTCCTTTTCCTATAAACCTATCAAATGGACACAAGGAAGCTGTTTCTTTGCATTTTGCAATAGGAAAATATGCTGCATACATTTGTAGAACTTGGAACTGCTCACTTCACCCAAAACACTGTATAAAAATTATTCACTTTCATCCAAACTATAATTCAGGCACACCTAGGCTGACACACAGCCTCTGCTTAAACAGAGGTAAACAATGTATAGCAGCTGGGAGGGGTGAGTAAAGCAGAGGTTTAATCCAATGGCAATTTAGGCAGGAAGAATATCATTACTGACAGCACAATCTCACCTCTGGGATCAAACACAAAGTCCTGCACAGCGCTGCAACTGCCACATGAATTTCCTGAATTCTTTCATTTTACATCTTATTTGCAGAAAACTACCTCCAGTTATACAGACGCATACTCTGAGAGGCTGCATCAGGCCTGTGAGAGATTTGTTCTAGGTGTTGATTCCTCGTTAGAATTTCTGCAGCCCCCGAGATATCTGTTGAGATCTCACATTAGAGGACTGGCCAGGCCACATCTTGCTTCACTTATAAGAGCTGATGCGTTTACATCTTAAGGGAATATTGATCTACTGCAAATAATCTTTTTTGTGTGTGTTTGAAGCAAGCTGAGACTCCGGAGGAGAGAGATGGGACAGCAAAATCCTTGGCCAGTGCTTCTGAAAAAACATCAGAATAGAATAGTACTGCTTTGAACACTTGAAAAGTGAATCCAAAACCTGATGCTAAGTGTAATACGGAGGGAAAGCTCACACAAGACTGCCAGTTATGTATGGCACCTCCTCTTAAGTGAGCCTGAGCAATGTCTGGCACAACCAACCATTAAAATACCACTGCTGTTTATTTGTTTACAAGGGATTTCAAGGCTTGAAAAGAAAGGGGAGATGCTAAAGGATAAACCCACTGAAAAGCATTTTCCCCTCTTGCTGGTAAAGAATTCAGAACAGGTGTTGTCAGCCTGTCCCCGTTGCTATCAGCCAATATCAAAAGCAGTTGGCAGTGTTCTCATCGCGCAAAAATTCCAGTCAGATTTCTCGGTACATTCTAATTACTGTAGTGACACTTGTTGTGGGCCTAAATGACTACCTTATCACAGCAGACAGGTCTGCCTTCTATTTAGGGCTTATTGGCTCTTAAATTTCTGCTTCCTCTAATTGTACATCTGTCTTGCCAAACAAATTTAGAAGCCCACGTTTATTCTTCATCACCTTGTGCTTTAATCCTTTGCACAATAAGTGTTATGCTGTCACCTCTCACCTACACTGTGATTATGCCCACCTCAGTGTCACCCCAAGAAAGCAAACTTGCTTTTCCTTTCTGCACACATCAGCCCTTTGCCAAGGCATTCATCCAGAGAATGGCTTGTTCTGCTGGCTCTGCTCGTGGTACCCAGGTACTGGTACTTATCACGAGCTCTAGCACAGAAATGCCTTTTCTAAAACCCCGTTTCTTCGCTATTTTGCCCCATATGAAAAAGATTTTTTTTCATATAAAACAGCTAAGGATTGTACATGGTTTCCCACTCTGCAGGTCTTCATTTAATTCATACCTATCAAAAGCAACTGGCAATCACTTTGCAAAGACGCCGCCAAGAACTAACTGTGGCACAGTTAATTGAAGCATGTTACTTCACTCAGGAACACTGAACGTATCACTTTTTTCCTGATCTGGACCTATTTCAAATAAGCTGGAGAGTATTACAGACTTCTGGTGATTTCAGCAGATACTGGATCACATCCCTAAAATGCATGCTATTACTGTGGAGAAACAAGCATTTATATACAGCAAGGTTTGCATAAAAGCAAACGTAATTTTGTTTTCACAAGCACAGTGGTCAAGAAGAGTGAATGAATAAATTTCAAAAACTATACAAAGTGGGAGTATATGGCTGTAATTTCCATTCCTCATTTTGCGGTGCCCCGGTTGAATTTTACTTCAAATTTTTTAATCTTTTGCTGATGAGGCCATGGAATATCTTTCCAAATTAATCCCCGTGTACCTCTGCGCTCACATGGTCCAATCAGTGCAGACCTGCTCTCTGCAACAGGACTTAAAAATCCTTTTCACACTGTGAACCTAAGTTTGGAAGCTTTTCCTGTTGCATGGTCATGATAGAAATCTGATGCTCTGGCAGACACTGGATCTCAAGCTTTAGGTAATCTCAGTTTCATGAAGTTAGCAATGTGTACTGATTTCCCTAAGTACCAATTCAGTTATATTCTGTTAGTACAAAACAGTTTCAGGGTGCCTTGAAAGTTACCATAAGGACACTGTGAAATTATAGGAGTTCCAGAACTGCAGTTGTGTATCAAGAAAAAACACGCAAAAATAACCCTTTTGAGAAAAATCTGAAAGCATTGGGATCATTGATGTATGAAAATATGAGCATGAAACCTCTAGTTGCAAATTTCAGTAACTTAAACATGAGGTTGACTATAAGCAAACATAAAGGTTGAATCACTGTTGTCATCCAAGCTAAGAAAACTGCAAAAACTGAGAAAACAAACAATAGGAGGCATTTGTAAATTTATCTCACAAATATAATCTACATGACTATTATACTTATGGGGAAAATGTGTTCCCACTCTGATTTTAAAGTTTACCTTAGTCAAGTCATTTTTCTGTTATATAATTAAACATTTATACTTTGGAAAAAAAAAGAAACTGTTAAGTTGCACATCCTTGCTCGTTCCTTGAGATAAAAGTAAACCTACAGTCATAACGTATGATCACTTCTGAAGGAAAACAGTGTATGTTTTGAGCCACAGGTGGAGAAAGTATTAATTGCTTGATAGTAATTTACACACTTATAAGATTGTATATCTTTTCTCTTTCCTTATTCTCAAAACAAACTTTGTCACATTCATTTAAAATATTTCCCACTTATGATAGCTTTTTGTGCCACTCGATGAAGTCTCTTTGAATGCTTTTCTTTATGCTCAGCTACTCCTGTTCATCTCATGCTGACTTATTGACAGCCCCAACACCTAATACTGCAGTTGAACTCACTGACCAATGATCTTACTATGAGTTATAAGTTGAAAGAAGTAGATGATGCAGGCTGCATCCCATGTGCCACCAGAGCTGCACAACAAAATGGCATAGAAATATAGGGTGAATTGTGTAGCTTCTGTGCCCCCTGGGACCATGTAACTGAGTTCAAAAGGGAGTAGTAATTCATATAATGACCACTACTATTTGAGATAGAGAAGAAGAGATAAAGAAACTGCAAATTCTTTTAAACACATATTGTAAGTTACAGTTGAGTCACTAAATTTAGGCTAGAGATCTCTTGGTTAGTAATAGAATGGCCTAGGCTGGAAGGGCCCGTAGAGATCATTTAATCCAACCTCCCTGTCGTGGGCAGGGATGCCTCTCAACTAGATGAGTGCTGATCATCACTCAAGGTGTTATTTTATTTTGGATCGTTAGGATTTTTCTCCCACTAGGAAAAAAAAATCCCACTGGATTTTTTCCGTTTTTTCATTTATTTGTTGTGATAACCAAGCAACTACAATTCTAGCTGTGGAAAGCATACACTTAAGCTGCAGGACCCAAGACTGCATTCCAGACCAGTTACCTAGACCTGGCTGCATCCTGACTGCACTGAAATCACTCCAGCCTAGCTACCACTGGCAAGAAAGCTTCAGGCAGATGAGGATGAGCTCCAGCAGATCCCTTGGTTTGGATGACTGGTAGACCTGGAGCACACTTGTCCTTTGATATAGGCACAAAAAATAAGTTCCAAATGCAATTTTACAACCAATCCTTCTGCCAGTTAAGAATAGGATTCATTCAAAAATGAATGCTATCAAACATATTACACTTGGGAAGAAAGACCGTATTCCACAGCAGAAGTAAGGCTACACTTCTCTCTATTATCAACTTTATTTTTAGATGTCCAGACTGAATTTAATTTAAGCTAGCTAAGCTCTCAAAGCATTCAGAGGAGGGGGTTTTTTTTATAGATTTATACACAAAAGGACAATTGCTCCCCTGGAACAGGATTTTTTTTTCCCCATCTTTAGGCTTACCCAGCTCTTTAAATCATTCCAGGCTGGTTTCACTTCAATTGTTACTCATTTTGATGTTGCCTCTGAATTGAACACTGGATTCTGGTGATCATCAGCATGGAGCGCTGTTGTTATGCACTGGGACAGAGGCTGGACTTCCTGCTGAAAGAATGGCCATGGCAGTTGCACACGCTGATCCAGAACATATTCACATGCACATACAACACACAAGAGCCCAAGAAAAAAAAAAAAAAAGACCTTGTTAGGCACATAAAGAAATGATGTCTATAAATTAGCATGTTACAAAAGAGGCCAGCTGTTTAAATGATTGCATTATACAAGGAACAAATAGTGGTATCTCTTCTGCATACAAGCACTTTTCATTTGCAGCTTTAGCTTTACTTTTTTTTTTTAACTGATGCTTTGGCCACTTAAACAGCTGCTTTGGCCTCCTAAACAGCTGCTTTTTTTTTTTTTTTTGAAAGTTGACTACGTTTTATACATGCCACTGTTTTTATATGATTGTATAATGTTTTTTTCTAATTTATTTGGTTATCTTTGTAGGTAAAATTAATAGTGAATGCTGATTTATTTCATAAATTTTATAAAGCTTTGGGAAACTTCAGTGGGCTCATACAGAGAAGCAGTATAGAATGTATCACTGTATCATGACACAAAAAAATTACAATTCTAAGCTAGAAATAAATGACATTCCAAAAAAAGCAGAAGGAACAACATTTAAGGAGTTAATAATGAACCACTTGTCTTCATTTTCAGATCCTTTAATCCTGCTATTGTGCAGTTTTCACACAGTGCTAAATTGAATTACTGCATCATTTTTTACAATTTCTTCATACAGTTGACCCAGTTTATAGCAGGTTTGAAAGCATCATCATTGCTTAAGGTTCAGAGATGCTGCAGTGTATTGCATTACAAGTCAGTCAGTGCAGAAGTATTCTGATGTAATTTTGCTTTTGGATATAGAACAGATATCCAAATGAAGAATGGTATTTCATTTTGTCGTAACAGTGCCACATAATGCCTTTTTTATACAGTATGTATAGTCTCATTTTATTGTATTTCTCTCTGTTTCTGGTCCTAATAAAGTGAACCTCCAGTTTATGTCTCTCAATGTTTTTATTAACTTGTGCAAGAAGACAATTAAAAAAAGTTCTCATGTATAGTTTTGTGTAGCAGATACGTTTAGTTGGATACCACTAAAAAAAACCACTTTAAAATGAATGCAGTGTTTCTAAATATTATGCCACTTCTAAAATGCTCCAGGTGAGAAATTCTTTATCTGAAATTTTCCTATTTTGAAGGGCAGTGCTTTCTACAGCTTTTTTAGCACAGAAACATGTGCTCAGTTTAAATACACTTTAAGCAATGTGTTTTAGGTAAAGCATTTCATTCTCTCAAGGTCATTCTTTATGCTTCAGGTGTTAATTTGTGTTGTTCTTGAAGTATTCTTATTATTGATAGTAGAGTCCTTGGTATATGTTATATTGAAATATTGCTAATGTATGAACTGTAACATTAAATTTTTAATCTAATCAATCAAATGCCATGCATATGCAGTAGATGCTTGGCTTTTACTAAGATTAATTACCATGTGCTGTGGAAACGAACTCTGTAAGGTGAAATACTGCATGCACACAGACACACGCAATGAGAAGAAAAGAAAAGAAAGCAAATTGTGCAAAGGGATGAGCACTGTAATAAGTTAATGACTACTTCTGTCACTCAAAACATATGCATAGCCTTTAAGACAACACAAAACAAAGATTAAACGCATGTTAAATCAACTATCTATTAAAGCATTTAGAGCTTTTCTCCAGATTCTACATGAAAATTATGCAATCTGTTGCAAAACTAAACACTTGTCTCCCAGATGGTGCTCGGAGTCTGTCTGAGCAAACACCCCTTCCATGCTCTGTGTAACAAATTGTGCATATTTTTTGTTCACTCCGCTTCATTTTACGCATTTGAGGACACTTACACTGAACACGCTAAGCAGAGATGACTACATTTGCATTGTAAAACCCAGTGATGTTGTATTTAATACACCTGATTGCAGTCATGAAGTGGAAGACACTTCTTCATGGAAAATGGCAGTATCTTCCTTTTCACAGGCAGGAAGTTACAAATTTATTATGCTTACTGCCGATACTCATCTGGGTCATTGATAGTCCATTAAATAATAAGTAGCTAATTGCTTTTTTTGAACTGTACTCCAGAGTTAAGCTTCTAGGACAGTGTTTTACCATGCCAAATAACAGTTATGATTGAAATAGGAATAAGATTCAAGTTGCACTAATAATTTTATAGTGTTATTAAAAGGTACATTATTCATGCACTAGAAACATAGGGATTACCTTTCTGGTTGCGACTACAGTCTAGCTAAAAACTTGTGAAAAGACACTAAAGCATGAGAAAGTCATCTGCAATAGATGAGGCTGCTATTCAAGATTTTTTGTTCTTGCCACTTTTTTTTTTAGTATTTTTTCTGCCTTGGCTTCTGCTTGTAAAGTGGAGATAATAATAGTTCCCTATTTCACAAGAGTGAAGTGAAGATTATTATGGTGCTGTTTGTGAATTATTCAAATATGTGGTAGAGGACTAAGTAGGTACCTGAGATTAGCAGACGTTACTTTTGTGGAAAAGCCTGGTCTCATTATCGTTTCCAAACAGGTTCTCCAGCCTTACCCTGCAGACATAGCAAAGCAGTTCTCCCTTTGAGATGTAGTCAGCTATCTGGTTTACAAAAAAAAACCCCAAAATACGAGCATATTTGTTTAGTCTCATTAGATGGCATGTGTAAGTCTCCATGTTTGAAAAGGCAAAAGTACTCACACACATAAACTGAACGTAAAGCTTAATCACAGAGGGAACTTGGAATACATTTCCCTGATGAAGTACTCTGCAGTATCTCTTTTGTCTTGTTCATTGTTTCAGATACTGTCACAGAAGAAGTGTGTGTATTAAGTGAAAAAATAAACCAGTATTTTTTTTTTTTAGTTAATTTCTGTAACTGTCTCTGTTAATCAGCATAAATTTTAAAAAATCCAGTGGGGCTTCAGAGACATTTTAATATAAGAAGTTCCATCCTTTGGAAATTATGAAAATGCCGAAGTTCAAAAGTTGGATGCATGGAAATTATTTAATTCAGCAAAACTGCAGGGAAAATACTTAGCTGGCAAGTTCTCCAAAGCATAATCTTTTGTGTCTTCAAAACGCCAAGGGAGACCAGGGACATGCAGGATAGTGAAACTCTGCGTGGTGCATCAAGAGCAGGGTCACCCTGGATGTTAGATTGGGGCTTTGTCCAGTCAGTATCATCAAGGGCAGCTTTTAACAGTCTCTCTGGACAACCTGGTTTACTGCTTTAACCATCTGCACTGGGGGGATCTTTGCTTTTATCTGTGGGTTCTCCCTGGCTATGTCTCGCATCTGTTGCTTCTTGCCTTTTGCTGTACATTTTAAGAAGCACGTGGATGTGTTTTGTCTATTGCTGCCACAGCACCACCAGGCTGACTCTTGGCCACCCTTTTGTGTAGTAGCACGGCAGTTCCTTTCCTGCAGAGCTGTTTTCCATGTAGTCAGCCCCTTGCCTCTAGCACTAATTGTTCTGTTCCAAGCTCAGAATTGCGCTGTTGCTTACTTGGTTGTCTGTCAGCTACCCAGCCTGCTAACATCTCTCTGAACAGCTCTGCTTCCCGCCCACTCTCCGTAGCGTATAAACTTGATCATCTAATTTGGTGTTAGGCTGAACTTGCTGAGGATGCATTCCACACCATTGCCCAGGTTGTTCATAAAAAGAGTAGAAGAGTGGTGGCCCCCCATACGAACTCCAGCATACCTAACTTCTAACTGGCTGATATTGGGACTTAAAACCACTGTCTCTGAATCCCGCACTGCAGTCAGCTTTCACCCTTGAAGCTGTCCTGTCCAGTTCATACCTTCTCAGTTTGGCTACAGAGATTCTAAAGGACACTTCTGAAAACCTGGCTTAATCCACTGCGCTACCCTGAGCCACACCACCAGTCATTTCATTATTGGACACAGGTTGCTCAAGCACAGTTTGGACCAGGCAAATCTCCACCAGCTTATATGAATCACAGAGTCCTTCGTGTGCCTGGAAATGCCTTCCAAGCAGCCTTGCACGGGACTGAATTGTGGCTTTATGGCCAGCAGTTCCAAAACCCTCCTCATCTTTTTCGAAGATGGATGCGACTTTTTTTTTTGGTAATCCCTGATTAGAGAGACACTTTAAGGATGACAGCAACCTTCCAGTGACATCAGCTTCTTTGGATGCATCTTGTCCAGCACCATGGACTTGGAGGCTTTCAAAATGAGACTGGGCCAAGCCCTGAGCAGCCGCTTCTTGTTGACCCTGCTTTGAGGGGGAGAGGCCAGGCTAGAGGCTCTGGAGGCTCCCTTCAGCCTCACTTGTTCTGTGATTCTGTGTGTATGTCCTGCTTGTTTAACTAGTCCCTAACTTTGACTGAAATTCAGAGTGCGCTCCCTAACTTTCACTGAAATTCAGAGTGCGCTTGTATAAGTACATTTTGCATTGCAAAGCAGATTGTCCGGTTTCCTGAATAGAGCAGTCTAGCACTTTATAACTGGTGCGATATGATATGCCTGTTTTAAATTTATGAAGCTGTAACCAATTTCCGGTACTAATAAACCCCTCTCTTTTTTTATTCTATTTATCCTCCTTTTAAAGTTACTGCACTGCCTTGCTCTCTTTCTCTTGTCCTGTAAGGTGGAAAAGGAGATGGGGGAGAGAAGAAGGAGGGAAAAAACACACAATAAACAAACAGCAGCTCATAGAGAAAAAATGATAGTTGGGGAGAATCCAAGATCAACAGACCAGCAAGCCCACTCATTGTTCTTTATCATTTTGGCTCTCTTCCAGCCCCTCTAGGTTTCTGTCTCTTTCCAAACTGCTTTCTGCATTCTCACATATGTTATAGAAAGTACTGTAATTTCAGAGAAGTGCTTTAATTTTATAATAGCTTCATCTGCAGAAGTTGTCCAGTTTTTAAAAGAGATGAGAGGAGCTTGTTGCTCTGTCTGTGCTTAATGTGTGTGTGTGTGTGTAAATTTGATTATTCTTAGCAGACAATCCATATGTGTATAGTATCAGTGAAGGAGAAATGGATGCCTTTTGCATATAATTAGTGGGCATAATTATCTGTAAAACTGTTTGGTTTTGGATTGCTCTGGCAGTACAATAAATATTTCAAGTCCAGCATACATCAGACCTGCCAACATCTTTAACAGTGAGAAGCACAATAGTTCAGCTTTGCATCTTGTCACAGAAATGATCCATTTTTCTAATGCAGCAAAAAAGACAGTAGGGTGGTATAAAAAGGGACCAATAAGAATGATCTATATTTTTAATAGATTCTTTCCAAATGTAATAAATTTTGAAAATTACTGATAGGATCTGCATAGTTACTAGAATACTTCAACCTTTCTGATCTATGGGACTGCAGGTTGGAAACAAGTACGTAACTTACAAGCTCAAGCCATAAAAGCTTAATTAATGTAATAATTATTGGAATAATTCTCCAAGTTTAAAACAAAAAGGCCAAACTCTGTCTTTGACACTAGATCTATCCAAGCATCTACGTAATGTACCCCTCTGGCACAGCACTGCCTGCCGCGGGTCCGGCAGAAACACGAAGCTGCGGAGTTTGGCCCAGCCTGTGCTCTGCCAGGGCTTCCCTTCAGCCCCCTGGACCTGGCGTGAGGCACAAGGACATTTGCGCGGGGAAGCTGCAGTCAGCCTGCGAGGGCTCTGGCTGGCGGGGTGGGGACAGCACAGGGAACGTCAGCACAGTTGCGAGAACAGCACGAGAGCATCTTCAACCCGTTTAGAGGGAGCTTGAAAAGGTCGTGTTGCTGCTCTTTTACCTGCTCCTGACCGATTCCTACAGAATTTCCAGAACTTCAGTAAGGTTTTATGGAGTTGCATTTCAGAGCTGGAAAAGGGTCTGGGGATCAAAGACTTACACCCAAGTGTTTCATTATCAGAGAACTGTGAGCAACCAGTGAAGGCTGGTCAGAACCTCCATGTGAACTGAGTACCATTGCATATATGTTTTTTTCTTAAAAAATGTGAGAACAACAGCAAACTCAGTGGTGATGGAGGCGGGGAGCAGCCTTACAGTAATGTTGCTTGGAAAAGCCTTTTATGTTTGGACTATTCAGGGACATTCATTGAACTTTCGGCCTGGGATCAGGCTGAGTCTTCAAACTTTTCTGTTTTTTGTCCTTCACATTATTAAACATCTTCTTTCTTATTATTGGTAATACTGTTCACACATGTAAATGTGAGAGAGAAGCTGGAGATATCCTTAAATATGTTGCAAGATAGTGATAACATTCACACATGTAAATGTGAGAGAGGAGCCCCGAATACTCCTAAACATGTTGCAAGACGTGTCCTCCAGTGAAGAGGCAACTTTATTAGCAAAGCCTGGTTGTGGTCTCAGATCCATTACTGTATTACAGGGACTAAGAATGGGGAAAACAAAACACATACTGAGACTGAGACAGGATAATTTAGATCAGTTCCAAGCAAAGACAAACCAACGCATCTAAGCATATCACTGCGACAGCTAAATAAATAAGTAATGTTTAAAGCTCTTGTATATCCCAGCTACTCCCATGCTTACTCTTTTAGTTTTCCATCTGTAGATGCAAGAAGCTTTCATAGAATCATATTTAGATTCTCACTTTGACTCCTACTTTTCATTGCTTTTACTGCATCTCTAATAATCTGATAAAGTTGCTCATTTGACTTTCAAAATCAGTGCTCAGTAGGGCTGGAACTGTGCAGATTTTGGATGCAGTCTGCCTTTCAATGCCCATCACCATCATTAATTAAGCATGACATTTACTCTCTTCATTGGTTCTAACCAAGCCCACCATGATCTCTGTGGTGTATAAATATTGCAGTTTGCAGATGGGTGAAGAACAGATTTTAAGATTAATGTTGGTTGCAGTTGCTCAGCAAAAATTTTGGCTTTTGTGGGGTTTCTTCTGGAGTTGCTTATTTGTTCTGTGAGGAAGAAAATTTGCGTGCTGACCAGTTCTGATATACAGTTACAGAGCTGTGCAAGTAAGTCTAGCAAAAATGAAAAGTAGTTGACCTGGCCCATCATGGAAGCTCTGGTCAGGTGTTTCTGTGTCAGTTGACCAAAGAAGGTTTCCTCTGTTATGACTCTTTGTTTCTTACTAATGCTACAACAACTTGGTTACACACATCTCTAAACGTATATCCGTGTATATATATATATATATAAACTATGGTGGAAGGAAGAGATAATTGTAAAAGAAAACCAGTAATATGTTGTCTTGCTGGGTAGTCAGCCAGGTGGATCTTCATTTGCTGTGCCTTTGAATGGTGTGAACTACAAATACGCCATAGCGTGCTTGGAATTCAGCTGGCAGTTTGGTAGCTAAAGTCAAAGAGAAAATAAAATGTGAAGCAAGTAGCTTGAGGGACTTTCAAAAGGGAGGGATTTGTAAAGCCTGATTGCTAGTACAGATAGCTACCTGCAACAAGCCTAGTTTTATGTCTCTGTTTACATAATAATTGTATTTCATCTATGGCATAATTAAAGAGGCTCAATACAGAGTTTTAGCCAAACATCAGTTGCATCAACAATAAGCTGAAGACTTGAGGCTTGGCACTGGCTTTACTTAAAATTCTGTGATGGGACTGAGTGTTTGGGTTTTCTCTCAGGTAACTTCCTTGTTTAAGGACTCACTGCAGCTTTTCAGAGATGTATTAAATAAAATTGCCAATTGAAATGAGCATAAAACCTAGAATACCACATTATTGTTACTATTCTTACCACTGCAGTTACTATCAAGCATAGATAATGCCACAAATACGTCTGCCGAAGAGCCAGCTGTAGAGGAGGAGACAAGCATATAATGAAAGGAAAGGGTGGCAAAGAGAGACAGACCATCACTTATAAATGCTTTTGGGTATGTGTTGTATTTTAGGCATGGAAGTAATTTCATTGGCTTCAGTCAGCTTTTAGAGTAGATCCACAGGGCAAAACTATATAAATACTATTTCATACCCAGTCATTGATAGTGACAGAAGTGGCTAGGATTTGAAGGAGAGCAAAAGGAAAGTATGTAAATAGAATACCGGGAAAGGCAAAACCAGGTCTTTAAGGGAGAGCGTGGTCAGTGGGGCAGATGGAGTAGGAGTCAGGCAGAAGGGGCATGCTAAGGCAGCAAAGAGGACCAAAAAAAGATTCATCTCTGCTACAGCAACGTCATGCAAATCACAAATGATAGCAATCCTGTCCATGCTACAAGGAACCTGTCAGTGCTAACCCTGCATATGTTTGCATGTGCCAAGCCCTCTCACATTTCATATGGAATTTATTCTAGCTATTCCAAGCTGATCCTTAAAAAAATTATGCATCTGCTCTTAGCCAATGTCTTACCTCTTTCTGCAGTCTATCCACTTCAGATATTAGAATAGGAATGATCATCGTATGATCTATGATCTACTTATCTTAGCAATACATGGAGACATCTTTTCTTTCCATTGATTTAAGAGGCTGCTACAGTTTATGGCAGTCAGTATGAATTCCCTTAATTAGTATTCCAAAAATACATTCAGAGTCAGTTCCACATGCAAAAGCAAACCTGAATGCTCTGGGGAGGGGAAAGGCCAGCAGAACTAGAGTATCCACGAGCAACTCTACCCTTTCCCACTAGCAGCTCACTCCTTGTTTCAAGAGTATAATCTGAGAAACTATACACTGGTTTTTTTCCTCCTTCTTTCATGTCATTACCTTTCCCTAGATGTACACATTTTGATCTCTTTTCTTGGTCCTTTAGTCAATGAGACTAACTTAAGTGTTTGTAAACACTTGCACACCAATCATCCAGATTTTGTTGTCAGCTCCTGGTTCAGTAGCAATAAATATAAATCAGAATTTTTGTTTTATTATTTACAAAATCAGCAATGTGTATACAAGACTCTGTGTGTATGAACGGATGGATGCATATTATATCCAGAGGTGGTATAAATTCAAAGCTTTCCTGTCTGTGGGATTGTGGGTGGTTTTTTCGAAAAAAAAAAAAAAAAGATTGACCTGCGTATAATGAATTCTGGTACAGTAACGCAGGTTCAATAATTAATATTAAAAATCTGTTCAGCAGCATACAAAGATTTACATTCAAACTCTGAATATTTAAAAATTAACAGAAAATATTAGCCTGTTAATAATTGAAGTCACAGGAATCTATAATGAGATTGCACTTACTACAATATATTAACCATTATCTGCAGCTTGATAGGAAAATGTTTAACCTCAGAATAAATAGGATGTGTGTTCTTATAAGCCCCTAAGGCTTTGTTACTATTAAGCCAATGTGATCCTTGAAAACATGTACATGTGTACGTCGTGTGGAATCAGAAGTACATGTATTCTCACAGCATTTTTCTTTGTCTGAGAATAGTCCTTTTATATCCGTAAATCTAGGAGGGAAAAATGAAAGCACTGAAGAATGACTTCACTACAAAAGAATGCAATACAATTAGCACTACATAAATGTCATTCCTCTGCATTTTTCCACTGTTTCACATATTGTTTCCTTTATCTTTCGAGAAATTTTGGTGTGTCCACTCAGCCAGCTGGCAGCAGAAATAACACAATGATTTTTTTGATCAAATGGTTTATGACTTCACACTTAAACTGAGAGTTTTAACCTCTATCCATGTTTATATTTATCCTCTGTTTCTCCAATCCAAATGTCCTTTCAGAGAAGATTAGTTGCATGCAGAGAGAAGACAAAAATCAGCACCCTTACAGCACATGCAATAAATTAATCATATTTATTCATCCCCAATACTGGTGAGTTAGAGAAAAAAAAATCAGATTCTAGTACCTAACAGTTAATTCATATTGTTCTTAGAGCTAAAACTATAAAAAGGAGCTGGGGGTAAGAAGGGGATGCATTTTTAAAATTTTTTTTTAAATTTCGTTCTCTATGTTATTCAGAGCTACAAACATTGAAATATGATTCATATTAGAAAGGTTACTAAATTGCTGTGGCCCAGAGTCCTAAGAAGATTCCTGACAGCATGATTATAAAGGGTCTGTTGTGACTGCAGACAGTTGATGCTCTTATTGTTTGGACAGAGTATCTAGCAAAATAATAAAGCAAGCCACGTTCTCAGGTATAGACACTGCCCAGTCATGAACGCGATGGGTTTGCAGCTTCTGTTTATTGCTAGAAACTGAAATGAGGTGAGGGGACAGCAGCAGAGTCTTTTGAACAATTGGTAAAGAGGCATAAATTACTGTGAAATGCAAGTCAAAAGAAATTGGCATTCAGGAAGGCCAGACAGCACAGACAGTCCATTATCCCTTTAACCACGTAACTGACTCAGACACAACTGCTTGATCAATCTGGAGGCAGATGCTAAAGCTAGAAAACTATTTTAAGAGCTTGGCATCTGGGTACTGTGATTGCTCGAAGAAAGAGGACTGGTGCAATCCGATGAGGTGAACTGCAGCCTGCTGTGGACTTCAGATTATAATTAAATATGCCTTCTTTGTAGGAAAAAGCAGGTAAAGGAACAAACGTGATTAGAAAATGCATCTTGTGTATTTAAATTAAAATAAAGTTATGTGGCCTAGGAAGCTAATAGCGTAGTGAGTTTTGCCCATTAACCCCTAGTATAAGTTCTGACAGAAAGGCTGCATTAATAAGTTTACGAAGGCATTTAGCACTAAGCCCTGCAGCCAGCAGCAGCACTCCTGTGCCTTGCTGAATCAGGTGCTGTAACTGTACCTCACATTAAGCATACTAAGTAATAATAATGCCATGTTATCTAGCTTATTTTAATAACGTGCTCTCATTTTTCCCATGCACAACGTCTGCACATGCTTTTCAAGTTCTGAGCAAACTACACATGGGAAAATACAGGGCAAATTTGGTCTATAGACCACAAGTGATATAAATTCTTTATGGGTTCAGTATGGATTTATTCGTGTTGAAGGTCTGACCCTGTTATGAAAGATTTACATGGAGAAGTCAGTCAGGTATAATCATTTTCAATGATTTAGAATTACACAGCCTGTGTAAAATACTTGTTTATTGCTCTGTTGATGTTTATGTGAGAGAATAGATTTTTCTTGAAATATTAATGTGGAACAATAGAAAGGGGTGAAAATATACCTGTTTCATGCTGTTACATGTGAAAATTACATGCTGCACAAAATGCCAGCATCTTGACAGTGCTGGAAGTGAAATACGTGTGCTTTAGTCCTCATCCCATCCCCACCCCATGTCAGTAGTCCTGTGATGGGATACAAGGTCACTGTTGTATGCTGCTCAGTATCTTGGCTTCTGAAAGGACTGAGAAATTCTTAGTGTTGTGGAGAATCAGATTCCTCCTGTGTATGAATCCTTATTAATTTCTGATAAACTTTACTAAAATTGACATATTCTTCTAAGTTACCTTGATTGCTGTATTTCTTTGTTGTGCCAAACTCATTTTTTCTGCTTTTAGATACAAGCAGACTAGAGACTTAGAGACTTTCCCTTCATCGTGTTTCACCTAATGTGCATCAGTGTGTATGTGACCAAAGGAAAACCACCACAAGCTGAAGCTGTCTAAGGAACCTGCCAGTGGAAGAAAAAGAGTAGCTGATGTTCTTAAGGCCCTTTACTTACGTAAAAGTGTAATTTTGTTTAATCACACACAGGTTGAGCTACCAATTTAACTTACTAAAGGTTCATATTCTCCCTTCCTTTTCCTCTGTCAGTTGTCCAAAGCTACCTCCTGTTGCTAACATCTGGACTTCCTCTTCCCTATGTTCTTTTATTTGTTGAGATGGTTTTCCTGAAAGTCAGAGAGCATAAGGAATCATCCTGCCCTCTCATTTCCATCCTGGCTGTCTGAGAATATATACTTTCTAGAACCCCTATGCAATCAAAAAAAAAGGAATTATTAGCCTAAAAGGGTTTAAATTAAACCCTCAAAGTAAAAGGGTAAAGTTAAACCAGTTGGAGGTGAAGATGCAAGGAAAGAAACTACTAATATAGAGGAAATGTACAATATCCCCTGCACCTACCTGAAGGACCAAACAGTCATCTGAGATGGCAAGAAACCCCCCAGAAGGATGTGGAGGAACAGGGGGAAGGATGAATGTGGAACAGGATGCTGCATGGGTACCTGAAGGCAGGTACTGAAGGTTTTCTGTACTTAGCTATGTGCTAACCAAAGTGAGGACTGAAGATAACTCAGTGGGTCTGACTACAGTAAATCTGATACAATCAGATCAGAGATCTATCTGAAGTGTTTTCAGATGGCACAGCACAAGCACAAGGACATTAGATACTTTAAAAGCCAGGCATTCAAGGAATTAGGACTGCAAGACAATTGACTGAAATCAGCCATTATGCAGGAGAACTGTTGTGGAGAAGTAAATGATATTTAAAGGGCAGGTGGTAAAGAAATATCACTGAAGTGAAATCAGAATTCCGGTAATAAATCTGAAACTAGTGTGGTTATGAATAACCAGAAAAATAAGAAAGAACAGGTATACGAACAACTGACAGATTGGTGGATAAGTGATTTTTTTTTAGAGTTAAATCATGTAGGAATTATTAGGGAGAAGATCATCATATAGCCAAACTGCATCATAGCAAGAGTGAAAAGAGTTGTTTAAAACATTTGCGCATAGTAGGACAAAACAATGGGGGAAACAAAGTCAAGAAAAATTAGTCATGATTCCATAATACACAGGATTTTGTTTTAATGCAAGAGATGGTCTTGAAATAGAAACCTAGATACCTCACTACCTGAAATTCAAAGCCAAGATGGTTGTTCAGGTTTTTAGGTCAGGGATTGTCATTGCAAACACACATGGGCATGATAATGATGCTTTTTTCTTTTACTGAATACAGAAAGCTAAATAAATTAAATGCCAGCTCAGATCTAATTCTAAATTTTGCAAGAAGACAAAAATGGGGGGTGCAGTGATCCAAGTGGTGGTGTTAAGATCCAGTCTACTCTTTTAATTGCACTGCTTTAATTAAAAACAGCATACAAACATGTACTTCTGTGCAAATCCCTATAAAATCACCCTCAGATTTAATTGCTTATATCAGATTATTGCCAGGTTTTGCTAAGTTGATATAAGTGGATCTAGGAGCATTTACAGAGAGATTACAGGGATTCGCTTAACACACATGAGCCAGTGCATGCTTAAGTACTTCTATGTGTGTTTATCAATATGTATGTCTATATATCAGTGGGTAGTGACCTTACAGTATGAGACACTTCATAACATCAGTTATGATTTTGCTATGAAATACTCCCCATCATAATTCTTCAATGTTTAGAATTATTTTGTTTGATAAAAAGAGCCCAAAAGAGACAAATATTTTTGTGAGAAATTCATTGTAGTCTTCTATCAGCTATGAAATAATTTTGATCACATTTCTAAATTAGAAAAAGAAACATTAAAATATTCCTTAGCATTTTCCTTATTCTGTTTCTTTCAAGCAGACCTTAACTGCAGGTTTTCAAGGCAAAGATCGCTCACATATGAGAGAATTACCATTCCAAATGTTTCCAATTGAAAGGTGGTCATGTTCCTGTCTCGTGATTTGGAATCTTTGGTTTTATTCCAATCTCATTGTTTCAATTACATTGAATTATAGATGTAATGTCTTTAATACAGATATGCTCCAAGTATCTTGATCCTCCACTCCTTCTCATCTGGAAAATGACTAGCAATTAGAAGAAGCCATAGGCTCAGTTTTAGTCCCTTACCTATATCAATGAAAACTTGATTTATTGAAAATTCCAAACCTCAGTGCTCCAAAAATTAACTTTTCTTCAAGCGCCTACATCGAAATTACAGAAACTGAAGCATTCATGAGAATTAGTTACTTTTGAAATGGCAGCCTTCCTCTTGTGTCTGAAAAGCTGTGAGTATTTCTGCTGATAATCACAGACATTAGCCAACCAGCACATATGCCAGCAATAACAGTTCAGTATTAATGAAGTGTCTTTTTTTCTGCTGGTAATGAAATTCGTTCTTGGCATTAGAACTCTGCCGTACATTGCAAAAATAAATAGAAGATGAACAGAAATGGTATTTATTCATTAAAATTGCAAAATAGCAATTAAATCTTCTCCTCCTCTCTTACTGAATAATCTGTTCTAAAGTATCTAAATAACAGGTAGTGGGAAACAGCTGTGGGTAATGCTGATCAGATGATAACAACTCCATTTTGTGTCAGCAGCCTTTGAGCTTTTGAAATGTGTTTATATTAGAACATGCTTGTTCTCAGAAAGCAAAACCCTTCAAACGAATCCATACTGAAGAATAATCTGGAGAAGGGAAGAAGTCACTCCACAGAGAGAGATGAAGCCTCTGCACCTGAGCAGCCACATTGGGACCCCACAGCATTTGACGCAAGTTTAAATGGTTATTCTGTCAGAGAGGAGGGGGGTTTTCATCTCAGTCAATATAAATCGAAACAGATACTGAGCTAGTGACCTAGCTACCCTGATAATGGATCTCTGTTCCAAATCCAAACTATTCCTCAGTAGAAATTTTAAGGAAAGCGGGAGGTTTCCAGGAGACATTCAACCACTCAAAAGTCAGCATGTGCTCTGAGCAACCGTGGGCTGATAAGGTAGAATGTTTTACTAACAGTCCTCATCCACCTAATATCTAATGTTGCTATAACACTTCAGCTAAAAGTGCTTGTCAATGGGAGTTAAGTATCATCAACCTCATAACACAATACATAACATAAGTGCAAAAAAAAGTAAAGGCATTTTTGAGATCACTTGGCTCCTATAAAGCTCTGCCAGGACACAGACTCATTCGAGTGAATGTTTCATTAGCAACATCTGTTCTTTTTGACATGCTATTTTCTATACTTCCACTTTTCTCACAGTGACATGCATCTGGCACAGCCACTTTAGTCTGCACTTTAAACCTTCCCTGTACTAAAGAATGTCTTCTTTATTCCCTAATAGACGCTCAGATGGTGAAAGGGGCATACAGGACAATAACAACAAATTGGTTCCCATAAGTAACTGCTGGTATCCTACAGTGATTCTGTCTGAGCTGGATGAATTAAAAAGCCCAAGGTGATATTCCTCTATCTCTTCCCCCAGCATCATTTGCTATCATTCCATATGTTCCATCCTCTTCAGAAAAGGTAAATGTCAGCCTAAAATAATTAAGAATTTATCTCCTTTCTGGGAAAGACAAACACACCTGAAGAAGATGAGCTCACAATGTGGCAAGGATTATTTATGTCATTACTCAGGTATCAATCATACAACAGGTATGTTGCATTCATCATAGGTGAGGAGTTAAGCAGGCTACTGAAAGAATTAAATATATTGCCTATTAATACAAAGCCAGCTTCCAGTGCAGTTGCACAGGCAACAACATTAAAAAAAAAAATCAAACTAACAGCAGACTGAATGATATTACTGTTGCCCAGCAAATCATTATAAGCTACATTACTCATAATATCCTGAAGTCTTTCTGCCATGTGATATTTTTTCCTGAATAATAACTCTGAAATTGGTTTAATAGTTTATTTCTGAAACACTAATTTAATTAAAATATACTAAGAGCTCTACTGCAGTAGTGCGGTGTGGATTTATATCTAAATTGTGCCTTAGGTCTCAGTGAAATTGCATCAGACTTACCATGTGTGTGGCAATCTAAATCTACAAATTCAAATGCTGGATAAGAAATGCTGAAGCTAACTGCCTCACCAGTTTTTCATTACATCAATCAAAATATTTCGTGATAGCATCATCCTTTTGAAAT
The DNA here is from genome assembly GCF_000703405.1 of Apaloderma vittatum. Lineage (NCBI taxonomy): Eukaryota > Metazoa > Chordata > Aves > Trogoniformes > Trogonidae > Apaloderma > Apaloderma vittatum. Next base: position 159,317 of record NW_009724369.1, read on the forward strand.
GGGAGATCTGAAAACTTCAATTTTGTTTTTTAAACAAGAAATTTGTTGGGAGCCACTACTCCTGAGATAATGCTTTGATTTTGATTTCTTCTTTTCTTTCTCTCTTTTTCTAGTTAAACAAATTCACAATCAGGGATAGACCAACGTCTGCTGCCTCTAATATCCATTTTCTCAGTGTTAAGGCAAACAGAAAAGTACTGCAGATATGTATTGAAGGTATATGAAGTCAGGGAATTAGCAGTTTCAGGGAAGAGCACTGCAACATCAGAGAAATCCATTATAATGCTTAAATGGGAGCCGAGGCACTCCTCTTCTAAAGACACAGATGCAGAGAATCAGATGCATGCTGAACATAGAATTCAGACAACACACCTATAAGCAGTCAGGACTTTGTGTCTTATTTATTAGTGGGTGTTAAATGCATGCAAGACAAGAAGAGCTGTCTTTGCTTTTCTGGGCACCTCTAAAGGCTCAGCAGCAGCACTCATCTGTGTTAACGGCCAATACGAAACCTACTGAATTACCCAGAGGCTTTGGATCAGGCCCTGGTATTAAAAGTGCTTTATATTTTTCAAATCGCTAGTTAATAAATAAGGGACCAGCAGATGCTAGAAGAAAACAAAGCAGTATAGTTCCTGGGATTTATTGACCAATAAAACTTGTTGTTATTGTGAACTGCAAATGGTTTCCTCTGTGCAGGTCTTTACATCAGTTTTTAACAGCTCCTACAGAGAAGAAATCCGTTTTCATTACATTATTAGTGTACCTGGACCCAGATAAATGGACAGAGAAATGTGGTACAATCAGGGAACATTTAAAACAATAAGCCCCTGAGAGCAAAGGAAAAGGAAGTGCAAACAAACAAAAGACAGTCAGTCTGACCAGAATAGAAAATTTGGCACTTGTTACAGAAATAAACCTCAAAAGCCTTTTCAGCCGTATATTTGGCTGCTAGTGAATAAGATAAACAGGCTGGTGGGAGGTGAGCTGAGGGAATACAATGTGAATCAAAGCAGGCGGTGTTACTGCTTTGCAAGGCAATGGTTAGACGTCACGTAGAGTAGTGCATCTAGCATTTGTCATTCTTGCTTAGATAAGATATAATTTCTCTTGAAGGAATGTAGAACTGAGTAACTTAAATAACGCCAAACTTCAAAGATTTAAAATGTGAAGAAGAACTGAGAGAAGTTAATGCATAGCCAGCCTGATAAAAATAAAGATGATAAACTTCTCTTCAGATTGCAAGAGATTTCTGGAATTAGAATTACATCCCCAAGTCATTTTTCCCACTTTGACTCTCTCATTTCTCTTACTATCACACTAAATAGTGCCACTCTGGGCAAATGGCACAGTGACAAAAGTCCTAGAGGGGTGATCCTGTGCAGTAAAATTGTATACAAAATAGTCATCATACGTTCACAAGCACTTTTGATGTGTAAAATATTCTTACCCAAAATTGGGATTAAAAGGCAAAACTGTGTTCCCAAAAATGTAAAAAAAAGCCAAAGCAAAAAAAACGGAACACCTTTTCAGTTATTTCAAGAATGCATTGAGTTGTGTTGTCTTTTAAATATTCCATCTATGTTATTTATATTTTAAACAAAGTGCATTTTGTTTTCATTAGAAAAAGTTGACACAGCAGCAGCTTGAAACCATTTTTTCAGTATTTTTCCTGAAGCAAGAAGTTCACAGGGCTGTTTTTCCCTATGCGTTAACATTTTCCACGGGAGGAAAAGATTCTCAAAAGATCTGTTTCAGAGCCATCCTGTGCAGCCTGACACAGCTTCATCCAAAGGCCACTGAAGTTAATGAAATTACTTTTGTTGTTTTCAGTAGGCTTTGGGTCAAGCCATTTAATGACCAGAAAGGGACTGAAAGTCCTAATGTAGTACCCTCCACTGCAAACAGACTACTAGCAAAAAAAGGAAGAGAGATGCTCCGTAACTCAGAACATCACTTATCTCTTCGCACAGTGAAAAAGCAGGGTTGCAAAATTAAAGCATGGATGATAGGACTTCAGCAATTGCTTCCGAGCTACATGTTCCAATGTAACAAAACTCACATAAGAAGAGAATCACTGCAATTCTGCTGATGTGCTGGGGCAGAGGTTCACTGCCTCTGGGCAGAATATTGCTGTGTTGCTGGATGGTACCCAGGCCTAGGGAAAGGTGGGGTGGGAAAGAGAGGGCCTGAAGGATGAGAGTTACGATTTGAATAGATATGAATGAGAAGACCTAAAAAATCATGACTAATTACGCAACTTAGCATCTCTTGAGTGCCACTTCTAAATTATGGCATGGAAATATTTTGAGACAGTTTGTCTCCTCATACCTTAAAATATGTGGAAGGCTCAAAGTAAGCAGCAGCTAAACATCTGGTTTCACATCCCTGCATGTCCTGAGATGAAAATCTCACTCAATAAGCTCAGCAAATACACAACTCCTAGTCAGTTAGCCTAGAACTACAGCTGTGTGAAAATTCACTAGTAAAAGAACACTTATCTGCTGAAAACTGCCTGGTTTCTAACTTTGTCACAAGCCTGACACTTAGGCCAGACCTGTCAGTGAAGCTTAAATCAATTTTCAGCTTTGCATGGAAATACAATCAGGAGAAATTATTATGGTGATTCTGTGGGCTTTGTGCTTTGTAATTCCATGTATTAGATTGTCAGCTGTAGAGCTTCACTGAGCTTGGTGAAATGATACTAATTTACACCAGGTGAAAACCAGGCCTGGGCTGTATAAGCCTACATGAGCAAAAACAAAAGGGTTTTGTAGTCCAGAGTTTGCAAAACAAATAGAAGACCTCCTGTCCTGCACAAAGAACTTTAGATTTGAAGTATCACATGCAAAGTAAATATATTTGGCTGCACAAGAATTATCGCGTGTAACTTTGGCTTGCCAAACTAGGAAGGCTTAAAGACCTGTGAAAGGAATCACTCCTAATAGTTCTTAGAAGAGGTCCAACTCATAGTTAGAAAAAAAATAAGCACTGTGAGAAAGGCAAGCAAAAACTGGCTGTGGCTCATTCATTACTTGTATTCGTAGAATTATTAAAGCATAAAAAAGGGAAAAAAACATTCAGCCATCAACAAACCAATGGGGAATTGTTATCATCTTACTAGAGGCCAATACCTCAAGAATAGCAGGATTTAGGGAATAATAAGGGCTTTTTAAAATTGAAAATTGCATGTCTGGTAAGCAGGCGGTTTTCATGAAAATGAATAAAGGCAGCTGGAGGATGTTACAAGACTACAATCTATGCTACAGTGCACAGATTGAACAAAACAAAAAATAATAAAACGAAAGACGATAGCCAAATTAGCATATGTGAGAGCCAGTTACATCTAGCTGGTGCCTATACAGAGGGCCAGAAAAAGGCACAAAGATGTTTCATCCTTTTTTGTTCCCTGCATCTTCCAAATCCAAGTGATTTCAGAATGCTTTACTGCTAATTTTGTTGGACATGCCATTTTCCAAAGAGAGAGAGAGAGAGAGAGAGAGAGAGAAGGACCTTTCCAGTCATAAAAAACAGGAGCCCAGCTATGTCATCCTCAGTGGGAAAATGTAACGCCCATTTTCTCCCACGTGCTCAGTAAGAGGAGATGCCCTGCCTCTCTCAGCATATCCCTCTGGCTGCTACAGCTCCACGTTGTCCCTGGCGCAGACTTCATTTCTCAAGGCACAGTATGACTTAAACAGAATTTCAGAATGCATGACAGAAGTTGACTCTGTTGACTTTTAACTTTCCATGTTTGCAAAATTCATGCACAAAACTGTTTTGTGTTAGAGCCACAAACTGCACAAGATCATTTTCATGCATGTGCCTGCATGGGAAAATGCTTGAATTACAAAAAGCAAAGCCCCAGGTGGCAGATTCTCAAAGGCCTGTGCAATGAGTGAAATGCATAAAAAATGCATGTGATAGGGACTATGTATATTGGAGTGATACACCAAATATATAAGTCTTTTGAAAACCTGGTTTCATGTATCAAAATTCAGTCTCTTTTAATCTACTTTTAAAAAATGGTTGGATTCCTAAAATTAGGCTTAGAAGCCTGTGATTTCTGGCTGGAGAGGCAGCAGTATTTGACCAGCAATTGAGTCAATTCTTGTTAAGAATCATGGCTGTTTGCATAAACAGAAATGACAGTTTATAGGTAAATCCTACCCAGTGTGGAGTCCATTCACGTTAAATGTTATGCTCAAAAGGCCACAGCAGCATAATAATGGGAAGGCAGGCATGAAGCCTCCAATAAAACTGCACCCACTGGGTCAGTGCCATTGCCTAGCAAGCTCTGGGTATTTACAGAATGATTATACACTGGGTGGTCAATCAAAGCTCAGTCTATCTGTCATAAACATTAGACCTAAAGGCCACAGGTGCTGATCTCACTGAACTATTTCTTGTCTCTCTCTGCTCTCCTAAGATACAATATCTGTGTACCTTTATAGAGAATTTGCTCTCATTCATTCAAGCCTTTGTTAAAGTGACTCTCTGCACACTGCATCTAGTATGTTAATTTATTAAGGATACTCCCCTGATGCTCATCCCTCCTGGCAGAACAGTACCATTATTTTTTAACTCTCTCCTGCAGTCATGCAGACACTGAAGTAGGAAGTTTGTTGCTTACATTTTTCCACTTGCACTATCTTATCAGTTGATGGCAGATGGTTTGGGGGAATCTTAGGGAGAAAAGAGCCACTGCTAATGTCACCACTGTATCTTGAACTTTAGTATTTCCCACTGCATGTTATTTGTTAGCAAAACATGGACACCAGAGCAACAGAGCAGCCTGTCTGAACAGTGCGAGCAGCTTTTCGCACCGAGAGACAAACCACAAATAGCTCTGTTCTGTGTATCAGATGGAAAAAAAACCCACAACAACCACTCAACAACCCAGAAACACTCCATTAGAGTAGTTCTGTAAATGTCAGGTGTTAAATGCTTTGTGGTACACAAAACAGAGTAACAGAATTTCAACATAAGAATGGTTTTACAGAAGGAGGTCAGATAAAGGAAGAAGAGCAGAAAAGTTGTGGGAAAAGGCAGCAAGGGGAGCAAAGCACACACAGGATCTGCACTTCCTAGGGGTAACAACACTAAGAGTCATAACTGTAACACAGCATGGCTGCAAAGATGGCCAGTACAGAGAATCATAAGCAAGCATCAACCTGTGCTGGTCCATCTTCTGTTTTGCCTCCACAGTAGAACAGTGCTCTGAGTCTATTTTAAGCCTTGGAAACCACTCAGCTCTGTTAGTGCAGAACTCTCCCAGACTGGTTAAGAACTAAGCATGAGATCCATTGAACAGCCCAGCTATGGTATCAGATGGATGCTGCTGTAGTCCTCTGGGGCTTAAACAGTAGATGAAGCCGGGTGCCCTACAGGCACACCAGTTCAGCTCTAGGCAGAGGATTTTGGTAATGCAGCTTTGCAGTTTATGGACAGGTCTAGTTTTTTTCTTTGTGGGTAGCTGTTTTTTTTGGAGTTAGTTGAGTTTCTGACACACAGCAACATCTTAAGCAAAACACATTAATGGCAAGGAACTGCATCATACAATGTATCTGGCGTATGCTACAAAAACTTCAGAACTTAATTACAGTATTTTTGTGTTCCCCTGTGATTTAGATTCCATCTTAATGGTTTAAGAATGCTGCTGAATGCTTCACAAACCTAGGGGTTTTGCATAATTCTTAAGCATATTTAGACCACATCTCTGAAGCAAGCAAAGTCATACTTCAGTATATAGGAGTACAACTGAATTGCACTGGTCTCCCAGCAGAGAACTTGATAGAGACACAAGCAACATTACCATTAAGCTACAGGACCCTGCTATGTATTCCGTCCAATTTTATAAACTCAGACTGCTTTTCTCAGAATTATTTTAGCCTAGACAAAATCAACACTATTCACAATAACAACTCGTAGTTTCGCATGTGCAGAGGACACACTAATTTTGGCATTACTCTACGTTATGTAAGGCTTTGAATTCTTTCCTTAGGGGGCCTGTTAGCTCAGTGGTTTGAGCAGCGGTGCTGACAACAATGACAACACCGAGGTTGTGGGTTTGATCCCCAGTCGAGAGGTGGCGTCCCTGCCCGTGACAGGGAGGTTGGACTAGATGATCTCTAAGGTCCCTTCCAGCCTAGGCCATTCTATGATTCTATGATCTTGGGGGAATTTGTCCTGACTGGAGTTAAATGAACTGCATTAGCCTCTGTCCTAACCAGGAAGTGGTTGTGTAGGAAAAGAATGAATTTAGCTTGTAAGTTCTCTTGGCCCAGCCCAGCAACTGTGAGAAACCTGTAGTTTGTGGTTTAGGCAGGACTGGACTTCGCAAAGTTTGGACTCCCTGAACAGCCTGCCCATAAAACATGTCCAGACAATCCAAACCATTTTCTAAGTATCACTGGAGGGCTGCAGGGATTCTTTGCAGGGTTGTGGCAGGACACCAGCAACAATCCTATATGCTAATTTTTCTATTTGAGGACTGCAGCTGAGTTTTCCCTGTGGCATTCAGGAAGCAAATCATAGCCTGTATGGTTTTGTACTGGAACAAAAGATTGTTTTCATATAGAATTAGCCAATTGTCAAATTTTGGCTAGTGGCTCAGAGGAGATTTTTTGTATAAAAATGAGGAGATTATAGCAGTCAATTTTTTTCATGAAATTGTGAAATGTGTATTATCAATGTTTAATGTGAATAAAAAATATTGCTATTTTATATTAAAATTCTCATACACAAGTTAAAGGAGACTCTTCTGCTTCCTGAAGGATTCTTAAAACACAGTATCAGAGTACTGGTCACTTCTAAGGGTTTTAAAACTGGAAGTATTTTTTGCAGAATACCAGTAATCTGTTTACACATAGTAAATGTTTCAAAGGACTCAGATACTTCTCCAGAAAAGAAGGTATCTTCCATCCATAAACAAAGATGCAAAAGGTATTGCCAAAAATTAAGTGTGCTTTGCTATGACTTAAGTTTAGTCACATTGCTGTTAAAAATGAGACAAATCTTGCATTCCTTATCAAAGAAAAACATCTCACAAAAGTAAATGCATGCCCATTTACCAGATATTAGTTAATATACAGTATATAAGAGGTACTGGAAACAGTCCTGGAGACATCATAAGCTTACAGTACTCACTGGCTGTCAGCTGAGCAGGACACACAGACACCTGCATGAAAGACTGCTAAAGCCAGAGATGGCATCAGATTCATTCAGAGTGGTTGGGATATTCTAGGTTCAGAAAATTCACTGCTGGTCAAAACTACAAGGGGTCAACTATTGCATTCCAGAGCAGAAAGGAAAGAATGTCATTCTGAAGTTGTTAATTATGTGACAGGATCAGTGTATGCTCTTCAACTACTGCTCCATTACTTCAGGAGACAGTGAGGAAGATAAAACAAAGCTGAACAAAAATTATTTTTCCTGGTGCATCCAAGACAAAATTATACAAAAGCCTACTTCAGCTGTCAAAGACAGTGTGTACAATGCTACCACTGTTTTTAAATCTTTTGCCTCAGCAGCAAGAAGAGGTTCTTTATCCAGCTACTACCTGACTTCACCTGACAGAATTGATTACAAGTCTTTGACAGAAATGGGAAGTTGTTATTGTCCTAGGGAATCTGCCCTAAGAAGTTCCCAAATCTCTAGTTTTCACTATAAACTTGTGTGTACTGTTGTTTATATCTCAGTGAAATAAAGCACATATGCAAAAACTGCTTTCTCCTTTTCATCATATATATTGTAGCCTCTTACTACATAAACTTTTCAGCTGGAAATTGTTCGGCCTGTTCTTTAAGCTTGGTTCGGGCCATTCATTTTCAAATCCTAGACTCATGGCATGTCACTAATATTACTGAATATTTTTGCCTATAAATGTCTTATAACTAATGCCACTTAATCATTAATATACCAAATATGTACAAAAAACTTATACAAAAAGCCCAATCTGAAGCATAGGAAGGTTGCTATACAAAGCAATGCATTAAAGCTTTAAAACACCTCCACAGCTTGCAGGTAGTTTTAGTAGTTGTATCTTTTTGCCATGTCTTTGGATTTTTGTGGGTTTTTTTCTTTCCTCTTTTTTTTTTTTTCCTATCTTGGACGTACTTAGATCCTCTTCCAAAAAAGGAACAATAAAAAAGAGGAGAAATTGCTAGGAGAAGCAAAATAAAACGGGTAGCAGAGCACATAGCGTAGGTTTCCTTGGTGAGTATGCTTTCTTAACTAAATCATTTCTCTCTGCAGCTTCCAGTACCAGGGGAAAGAACCCTGGGTCAGTTCTGCAACAGCATTTCTGCATTTCTGAGGATTCTCTGACTGTAGAACTATGATGGAAAGGTTTGTTCCAAGCTGCCAAATTAGGGACCATGATAATTACCTGAACCAAGGACTCTGAAGAATAGTTTCTGGGTAATAGAATTTGATAATACACGCTGTTCCTTTCATGCTGTGTGATACAGTATTATCCTAGAACCACTGCAACAGTGGTAACAACGCCATGAAGCCTTCTCTCCATGTGCAGGTCAGCCATGTCGACATGCAAAGCAATGACTGTGCACACTTTCCTTTTCTGCTAAAGAATTTCTTGCTTTAAATAGCCTGCACTAATTCTTTTTTTATTTGTCTTCCTTAATTATCATAGACCACTACATGAAATAATCCTTTTATACATTCTTTCAGTTATGTTGTAAAATATGACTGGTTCCTTTCTGAAATGTGTTCTTATACAAGTAAGAAATATATAACTACTAGTATTTATCACTAATTATTATTTCACAGATACAAGGTAGGCATTTGTATTTTATTTGGTGTCATCAAAAATTCAAGAAAATGCAGAGTCAAATTCATCTCCCTGCAAATATTCAAACTGCACCTAGCCTAAAATTTTACTTACTCTAGGCACCCACAATTACATATTGTATGTTAAATGATGCTAGGTGAGCACATGACAAATTCTTCAGCACGTGTTTAGATTTCCAGAATGTTACAGGAAAATACCATCAAAAGCATCATACATAATATTATTGTGACACTGGTGACCACGTACAGCAGTGCTCGTTTCCCACTTCAATCTGTATGTGAAGTGCAATCTCTTATTCCTAAGATCATAGTTAGACTAAAGCTAGATATACACATTTTCCATTGAACAATGTCAGCTAGGAGTATTCTTGTAGTAGCGAAAGCCCTGGGGTAGACACAGTCACACCGAGAAAAAACAGCTTATTTCATTCAGAGAAGTGGCATAAGCAATTCTGACAAAAGCACTCTTTTACTGTTGTAAGTTGCACCCAGACCAGGAGGATTTTGGAGTAGCCTGTCTTTTTGGTGAATGTCTGAATGACTGGGGTTCAGTGAATTCCGTCTGCTGGTTTAATCATCAGTTTTCTCAGTAAAGATCAGGTACTGACAGAGGACATGATAAGAACACTGATTTATTGCTCCCCTGTACAGCTCTACCAATATATATAGCAGCAAACCTTTGCTATAAGGACTATCTGTGAAGGACTGAATAAGCCCAGTGTTGCTAAGTTAAGACCTTGTGGGTATACAACAGTTCAATTTCTTTAATTATATTGTAAACTGTATTGGTAAAAATGTTCCTTTGTTGCTAAAAAATACTCTCAGATGTTCAATATGCTTAGCTGAGGCACCTTCACATTGGTGTAACTAAAAACATACTAAATGAGAAATTACATGATTACATTATAAAAGCGACTAAACTAAATTAAGGTCTTTCAGTGAAAGTTTACTGGTTAAAATGAGCAGAGAAGAGAAATTCTCCTGCAGAATATGGTGCGAATAGACAAAAAATAATTTTTTATATCCAAGAGAGAGAGACAGCTAGGAGACCAGGTACTACAGCACATGGAAACTAACACAGTTTTTGCTTCCTAAACAACACAGCATCACGTGAAAAGCAGTCTCTTGTTTGGAAGACACACAAAACCACAAAAGCACTGGAAGATTTGCGTCTTGGTCCTTGGAATGCAAAGAAACAATCCAGCAGTATGCTCTTTATGCTCAGATCCTAGGCAGTGACAGTCAGAGCTGTCTTAAACTCAGCTTCTTAACAGAGATAGACAAGAAGAGAAAAAGAAGATTATCAGGGTAAACTATGGCAGCTGTAGATTGCAAGGTAATACGGTAAAAGATGGAACATAACTCTCACTTTACTTTAGTAAGATAGGCTGTGCAGCTTGCTCGAGAACTCAGTCAAGTGCCAGGCAGTAATAATACACTTGTAACACATTCAAAATCTTTTTTCTCTTTTCAAATTGTTAATTAAAAGTACTTCATTTTAAGAATGTGGTCTATCAGCTTCTTTCAGAAAAAAATACAATCAGGACCACAGGGTAAACAAGACTGTCATGAAACATGACGTTGTTTATGCCAGTCTGGACACAGTCCTGTTTTAAAGTCAAAGAAGCACATGATTTCCCACCAAGACAGTATTTGGGATGCGTGGATTCAGAGGAATCAGAAATGGGAAGAAATGTTGACCCTTCTTCCCTCATTATGAAATTGCTTTATCATAAATCAAAATGAAATTAATAGCAACAATGTTTGATATCATGGCTATTTACCATAAACTTCATCACAGACAACAGGGGCTCTGAAGGGAGGAGTTTAGTTGATGTAACTGTCCTGATTTACACTGGATAAGAGTCTGCATTTACCAGATACTTGCTCTTACAGTGGTGTTAACAATGCTCTTGCATGCTCCTAGGGAATATAAAATGATAAAAAACTTCGGTAACGCCTCAACTGGCAAAACCCCGTTAGAGTCCTGCCATTTACACCAACTGAGCATATGGCCGATCACCAAATTTTTACCCTAGGCAATGAAAAGTGTGTCTTGCAATGTGTCAGCTACAGTTCACATGCAAGCAGAGATCCATAACCGGTAATGAATGGCAGTTAAGTCTTTCTGTACACACTGGCAGAAATGATTAGTAGCTAAACTAATGAATGGAGCTCTACACCAGTCCTCAGACAGGTGTGGTGAGATCTCATCTTGATTAGGCACCTTCAGTGAACTTCTGACTTCAGTGGCAGTTTAGCAATGCTCATATTAATAACAGCTCCCCAAGGCACCCCTGGAAGTCTTTGTACTAGTCAACAATATTCTTGGACTATTCAGTATCACAATACTTTCAAATAAATTACTGGACACTTCATTTTTACTAATTACTCAGTGCTGATAACACCATGACTTGGCATTAGACCTAATGTTTAACAACAGAAATTTATTAAAAGAATTGTATCCAATTTGAACTCTGAAGCTGGCAAGTTAGATCTATGTATTTCTAAGAAAAAATGTCCTAATGACAATGCAGTAAGCTTACTGAAAAAAGTTGGGAAGAAACATAAATCTTAAAAGGCTACAAAAAAAATTTCCCCAACTAAAAAGAAGTCCAAGATGTTGTCTTAAAAGTTTGGAAGATGAGGTTTCGTAGCTAATGATGATAAATAAAAGTGTAAAAAGGAGACAATTCCTGTGCTGGCTTACACGAACAGTAACATCAGTACTTGTAGTTTACATCTAAAAGATGTTTTCCATCCACTTTCCACTTTATTCAGAGCTTCTCCTTGCCTGCACCTTAGGCCAGGTTTTAGCCCCTAGACACAAAAATTCTGATTCTCTGCTTTGGGTTAATTTCGTATTAAAAAAGCAAAAAACCACACAACTCTTTCCAAGGGCATATTTGAGGAAAATAAATAGTGCCATGTTTACACCTCCATACACCTTCCTCCGTCCAATAAATTTTGAAAATACACATCTCAGGAAAGCAAAGGGGATTGATCCCTTCCTCTTTCCTCCCTAAACAGGAAGCAAGTTACTCTTTCTTCAGACAGCATCAGGCTTAAGGTGCTGTCTTTGAGGTTCAGAGTCCTACCTTGACCCCTACATTGGGAGATAAGCAGAATTTAGGCACCTATGTTAAAAAAGAGTCAACAGGATTAGCAAACAGCCACGGAAATGTAGAGGATATCAGAAACACAGTAGACAATTCTCTGGCCTAAAACCTTCAAGGTGGGGCACGTACATATCCAAACGTCCTGATATAGGAAAGAGAGAGCCTAACTCAGTCTAAGCAACTTTCATTAGGCATCAATTTCTGCCTCTATTTTTGGAAACACCAATTAATTAAGCATAGTATATCTACCCTTAACATGCAGAGATTGTGCTTCCTGAAGAATGCAGCCACCGAGCAGCTAGAACTGAAAAATCACAAGGACTCCTTAAAAGCATTATTATACTGTATATTGGCCAAGGTACTGAAAAATATTGGTATTCTAATTTTCAGACTTGTATTCATTATAATAGATTCAAATACTCCGTGCTACTGACTAGCTTAATATCCTTTGACTTTCCAGCTGCACACTGGTCCAGTTTCAAAAAGAATATTTTAAAAGAATATTCTGGTAGTTACTGTCTCCTAGGTATCTGTTACTTCCTTTATTCTTTCACTCCCTCCTTCCCCCACCTTCCTACTGCAACCCAAAGCTCCTAGGTGTACAACTGAATCTCAGGCCCTTAGAGACAGATCTTCAAAGAGTAGGAGCAAGGGTTAGAGTGAGTGCATAAGAGAAGGAGGATGAGAGTAACACCCCTCTCCTCAGCTGTTTAAGCTAATTTTCCGAGCTTTCCCTTGTCTCAGTGTGCATCATGTTTGAAATACATTCCCAGACATAAAACCTTTAGCTCCTGATACAGAATTTAAGCACCTGAATTTATCTAGAAATTCTACTTCTAAATTGTAGGAGCATCACACGTCTCTTTCTTGGTTGGACCACTGGTGCTTAAAGCTTTATGGTGCATAAGCTGTGGGAACTATCTTTCACCAGATTCAAGCAATCCTCAGGTAGCTTGGCATATGGTTGATAATGTTCTGAATGCCAACAAAATAAAAAATAAGTAACGATAAAGGCCCCTAAAGGTTTGGACCTTGGCCTAGTCTATGGTGACTGGAGCCTATCAAAACCTATTAGCTTAAGTAATGGGAGTCTCAGCACTACATTCCACTACGTGTAACACTACCTGCTTCACCAGCTCTGAGACACCTGCAAACAGAAATGGTGAAAGACTGTAAAGTGCTGGGCGCATCTCAAAGCAAACTGCAAGTGCATATGCTCTGTGGAGATATTTATTTCCTCTTTTCTCCACTATTTTAAGAAGAAGATTACAGATGGTAAAATTTGTCTCTCTTCTGTATCTGAGGTAAAAAATTACCAGTGGCATTCTACTTTTCATTAAATTTTCAGTATTATTATAGCTGTAGCTAGTGGCAAAGTTTCTGTAAAGAAACGATGGCGCAGCTGAGATGCTGGCACATCTCTGATGAGACTACTGGTGCCAGACTTACTCTACAAGCAAATTACTTGCTGGGTTTTCTGTTCTCAAGTTTATCCCACAACCACTGCTGTGTATTTCACCATTCACACCGCATTTAATTCTATTCCACTTTGAGCTAAGACTTTACTGTACGTTTTAATGTCCCGTTGGTATTTATTATTAATGAATTAAAAAACTTCAATTAGAGTGGGCACAACAATAAGAATTACACAGAGGAAAGCATGCTAAAACCTATCAAGAGTATTCCTGTACACGATTCATGAACCGAGGATCACATCCCTGCTTGTCCAAAAAACAACAGCTGAAGTCTGTCTGTACTTAGATGAGAAATCTCTCATAACCCTGTCTGAGGTTCTGAAAAGCATATTGTTGCTGGCACACAAAATGCTTCTCTTCCTTTTCATTCAAACCAAAATCATTGTTACATAGGTCTTAACACACATACCAGAAGCAAAGTAGTTGAACAAAGTCATCCTAAACTTCTAAGTGCTATTCTTATAAATGGATTATATCAATACGTGCTCTTAGGCAGATCACTAACCCAAACCACATCACTCTCCATATTTACAAAACTGGGAAATAAAAACACTTTCACATTTTTCAGAGTTCTTTGAAATCCATGCCTTGAAAGGTTTCGTAAGAGCAATTTAAATTAATGATTACTATTGTTACTTAAGTCATAGGAAAATGGAGAGCAGTCACTAGTGAATATTTAAAAAGCAGTATCAGTTGTGTTTATATCCAGGGCATGAGTTAAAGAGTGTCTTTGATCTCCTCTCATCACTTCTTATGGAGGAGAATATTTGAAATAGAATGTGGCAGATACTGGTTGTCTCTTGGCCATTTTCCACTATAAACACTTGCATTTTGCTTATCTATAATTCAGTGAATTGCATACGTTATTCTTCAGTACATGTTCCATATCGTTGTAGGATATTTTTGAAAAATGACTACAAGTGCTGTTCTTAATATCTGTTATTTACATTTGATAGTGGCATATGATCAAATTCTGCTCTCAGTGCCCATACAAACCCAGGAAAATTGAGGGAGTTCCCTGGTTGTAATGGAAATCACAATTTGTTACACTGAAATTGAACACTAAGATCTCCCCAAATGAAAAAAAAAAAAAATGAAAGGGGGAAGGGAGCACAGTCTTGAAGAGTGACAAATACCATGTACTGAAGGCTACACTGTTACCATGGGGCCCCTTTCACCTGCCCCTAGTGCAACACTGCAAAGCTCAAACACCTCTGAAAACTTCAGCAGAGCCTTTATCACAAGCTGATACCCGGCTTAGCAATGGACAGACGGACCTTAAAGCAGAATTTCCCAAGGGACCATACTGAGCAGCCAACTAAGTGGCCTTAGGTCTGTGACAACAGTCAGACACCTGGCGCACAGACCCCTTGAGCTCGCCCGACAGGTGGAGCTGCCAGAGGTGTTGCCCTGGTTTGAGAGCACCAGGATAAAAGTTTTCTGGGGCTGCCTGAACCACGTGGCAACTGCGAGGGAATACAACCTGCCCCAGCGAATGATGCTCCTGTGCAGTGTGAAAACGGGAGGTGGGAGTCCCAGCAGCACAGGGAGAGATGGCCAACAGCCCACAACAGTCCTCCCAGCACGACAACACTGAAGGCCCCAGGGCTCCTCCCAGGGGCCGTTTTATACTGAGCACCATGGGCAGGAACGCTGTGATTGGTCCATTGGGGTCACCTGACCCATCCTCTCTTTCCGCTCACGTGATTGCCCCCTGGGCCAGGGGCCCCATGGAACTTTTGTCCTGGGGCTCTCCAAAAGGGCAGGGATGCTGTTTGTTCTGGCTCGCTGGCATCTCTGGTGAAGTGCTGCACCAGCCTCACTAAGGCTGAGAACTGAAGCACGACTAACCTAGCCAGCAATGGAGCTTACACTGGCAGGGCCAATGGGCAGTTCGTGTGGATATCAGTATGTAATGACTCTTTAAAAAAAAAAATACACGTATTGCCTGATCATTTTTGAATACTATTTTAGTAATAACATCACGTACTGCATTTAAAATGGAAGGTTTGGAGACAAGCAGGATTTGCCTACTTTACCTCTGCAGCACAGAAGATGCAATGGAAGCCACATAAGCTGCAGAAAGATGCAGTTTATCACACAGGAAGCCATCGAGAAACATTTCTAGAAGAAGAGACCGTATGCAGACTACCACAGCATGATGTACGAGTCACATTGCTGAAATCAACTCTTGGATTCAACAGCACCATTTGAAGGGACAAAACCATTATTTTCTTTAGCCATTCAAGCAAAGGAAACATACTAACTCAATTGCCAGCACAGCTACCAGAAGGAAATTGTGTATTCCTTTTAGTATTCAAGACATTGGTCTACTGCCTTATTCATAGGAAATTCAGCATCTCTTTTGAAAACAGCAAACAATGACTTTGTTTCCATTTTAATTTGGAAGAAGTCCAAATTAAGCTATTATGAGAGATAAATGATATAATGAGAGCTGCATGCAATTTACTGTAAAAAATGAACAAGCAAAATGACCTCTCAAATGTCTGCACTTTTCTTTTCTGAACTTACTGAAATTTTAATGTTCTAGGTAGTGAAGTCAAGTTTCATATTCAGATTTCCTGTTAATGTCAACATGCACATGACAGGTTCCAACTAAGCAGAAAAATAGGACATTAGGATGCCAACCTAGCGTTCCGTTATTATCAAGAATAAATGAACTCAACTTACACAGAGGTTCTATATTAACCGTTTCCAGAATATGCTCCTATGTACAATAGTGTCTCACAGGAATTTTTATGACTGGCAAATATTAGATGTTCTGGCAGTGAAAAGAAAATCTGAGAGCCATTATTATTCTGAGGCTATAACTGTGAACAAAATCGTACTGGAGGCACTGGTGAAAACATGGGCACCTAGACCCTATGATGACAATCGCTTTGAGTAGTAAAGTCTGACGGCTCATAGCAAAGGTAATCTTCAGGTTTGCAGCTTCAGGCTTTTAATCCTAAATAAGACAATCAGATCCATATTAAGTGATGAACATATTATGTTAATGAGCATGATTATGCTAATGAACATTCCTTCAAGGAATCTTCATTCTTGATTTATTAGTTCGATATTATCATCTGAAACCAATGGAAAATGTTTTGAAAAACTCAATTAACCCCTTTGGAGTAATCACAGACCTCAACAGACTGGCTTTCAATACCACCTCTTCTATTTATTTCCAGGTTTGCACCTGTCTATGGCCATCATTTCATTGGCAGTTCTCTGTCTTCTTCAAATGCTTAATTTTCTTTTTGATGGGGACTTCAACCTTGCCTTGGGAAAAAAAAAGAACTAAAAAACAACCACCCACCAAAAAAACTATAATAATGTCGTATTTCTGAAACCCTCTGTATTTCTTTACAGGTCTTAATATCTTGGTTCAGTGGATGGTGTTGTTAGTTCTGCAGTCTATCCCAGTGGTATCATCTCCTGAACAAGAATGGGAAAATACTAAAACAGCAGAAAAGTTTTCAGAGTCTGCCTGCACAGTACTGAAGTACTGTGCCTCGCCAGGGACTAGCCTAGGACTGACACTATCCTGGCCAGTATTTGTGCTGTATTGTGTAGCAAAAGGAGCACTAGCTACAGATGGTACTTAGTGTTTTCTATCATATAGGTCCCATTTCACAGTTCTGATCTGACAAGATTACATGCAGTTCTAAGGTTACTCACAGTCCAATGCATTGAGACACAGTCAGTATCATGCACAAAACACAAGTTTCTAAAGGCCAGCCAGCTATTTGGTCAGATGCCTTTGAGGCATTTAAATATTATTCTGTCCATGTGCTGGTATTAATAGCATCTGCATGTGTAAAATTTATATCAGTGAATATAAAACATCATCGCTCCAGTCAATTCAAGGCCTCATCATTCCAGCTCAGCAGCTGGCAATACAGAATTTTAAAAGATACACTTCAGATGCACTTTTCTAATGACAAATTACAGGAATATGTCTGTTAGTGGTTACACGTTCTCCAAAATAATCCTCTCTGTGCTGCAAGGTTACACTAGTTTACATTCATAATCAGCAGTGCCCCACCAGTGGGTTTTTAATATGCTTTATTAGCTTGATATGCCTGAACATTCCACTTGCGCATAGAAAAGCCAAGGGAATGTCAACCCTGGATCCTGATGCAGTGACAACAGAGCGTTGCAGCCCTGAAGCCCTGCCTGTATGAGGGAGCGCACACGTGGCTCTGCCTGTGCTAATGGGCCTGAGAAGTTACAGGTCTTGTAGCTCTCCTTTTGCCATTGTGTCATTATTTCACTCCATCAGAACTGAAAAATAAAACATGTGAAGCACTCTGCAGCAACCTGCATAATCCCAGAGAGGTCACAGCAGAGACTGATTTATGATGATTGACAACTGCCAATGATTATGAAAATTGGAAGCCAGCGTAGCATATATTACTCATGCCCGCAGAACCGGGCACAGAGAAAACACTTTCCCTTTTAGTATTCCTAAAGGTTTACTGTTCTTAGCTTTATTCAAAGAAACTTAAGGCCCTGGGAAGGCCATGCAGCATATATAAACAGGGCAAACATATGTCAAGCTATTTTAAAAATGTCAGTCTGTTAGCTGATGTAAGGTTCTGACTTAATATGTAAGAGAAGACAAATGAGTCTGAAAATCTCCGTTTAGTAGTTTAGAAAATGGGATCTGAGATTGCTATAAACAAGGTCATAAAGACCTCTCAACCTTTCCTTTTATTTATTTTTTTTGCAAATATATTGACTGGCTTGATGGGGCACCAAAGACAAATATTTACGTACTTCACATAATGAAATAGTGTCATTTCTCTATCTAGACAATCTCTCAGTGTAATCGCAACCAAAGTAAAACATCTCTGAGACTGTGAAGAAGTGTCAAAACAAGAAATAGAATAGCATAGACCTGAGATGTTTTCCATTTGCAGACCTTCATATAGGTGTCTTTTTTCATACTTTTAGCTGTATATTGGAAAGCATAATTTGATGATAGACGTGAAACTGTGTATTAGTTTTTATTTTGACAAATTCATTAAACATCACATAGCTTGACAAATGAACCAGGAGGCAGTAAGCCAGCCTGGGAAGATTGTACTTCATAAACTGAATTGCTCACATGGGCAACATTTTGGTGGATGTTATAGATTTTCTAGCATATCCCTGATAGATAGCACTAATATAACTTCAATAAAAACTCCGGATACGTCAATATAAAATTTTTTCTGGCATCGAAAGATGTAAGATACTTCAGCTAATAAATTGGAAGACTCCCTGTTCCTCACAGTACGTTAACTTACACATCGGATTATAGGAAGTATTGAAACCATCTAAGGCATAGCAGGCAGCTGTAACCATGTTGCTTATAAAAGTTGCACTAAATTAAGTTACCAATGTACTATAGGCAATAACTGGAATTTAGAACAAGCATTTCTTCAAAATGTTAGCATTCTTCTATTTTTAACTCTTAGATAAAATATTTTATTTTTCAAAATTGGCAAATGAAAGAAGAAGATAAACAATATTTGCTACATACAACTGATGTTCTTTCTCTTTGTTCCCAACATATGACCTTTCACTTACCTCCCTAAGATTTACTGACTTTTTTTAAATTGCTATGACTTCCAAACTGATTTGGTATGAGGAGTGCAAACATATCTTGTTCTGAAAGAAAAACAGATAAAGGACTTAGAAGGTGGTCAGTGCATGAGGACAGGATGGCATGTATATATATATATGCATATGTGTATAAGTGTATGCAGACAAAATAAACATACTGCCTTAGATTTTGTAAAAGTTTAAATTATACACATATTTCTGCATTTACACATTCAGTTACAAGTGACTGTAAATACAAAGAAGAATTCACAAACTATTGAACAAGAAGTTTTAAAAAATGAAAGAAGGTATCAGGGAAGAAGGCTACCAAGTCTGAAGTAGGAAGCTGGCAGGAATTTAAGACACTGCTTGGTCTTGGCTAAGAAAATTCTGCAGCTTTTGGTACAAAAATTTATTGTGGACAGGATGAAATCGTCAGCATGGGCCATACTTAGATGACCACAGACAGTTTACTCAGGCATACTCATCGTTCGGTTCTTTCACAAGGTTCAAGAGAGACTTCCTAGTCAACGTTAAAAATACATTGTAGGGACTTTGTGATTATACAGTACTTTCAAAATAATTACTGTGTTCAAATATATGTTCAAATACATGTTCAAATACATGTTAGGTTAATGCACTTTTAATACTACTGAGGTAAGTATTCAAACGTCAATACATCTGACCAAGGCATGAGCAGTCTGATGCAGTTCCTTAATTGCGTGATCTCAAGTTAATAAAAAGCACTTCAAAGGCTCAAAACTCTGAAACACCTCTGACTGAAAGGAAACAGTGCTCACTGCTAGCTTTCATATTACTGAGTTGCAGATTCTTGTATTGAAATATCAGCACCGACAAAACATAGAGTGTTTATTTTCTATCACAGGCACTTTTTTTTTACTTCTGCATGGTACTTGCCTCTACTCCTGCACAATAGCATGATAATAAATCATTAAACATTTTTTTCATTTGAATTAAAACCAGAGGACAATACATTAAATCTCTTTGGTAGGTGAAATCACCAAATTTTCAGTGATCAGCTGACAGTGGTCCAGTGCTCAGTGAAGGAAGATGCTCCATATTCATATGAGAAATGGTTCTCAGAATACTTTGTCCTTACTCAGGAGTCTTAATATTCAGGTTTCTGAATACTAATGGGTAACATTAAACCGGTCAATAGGACCTGAATACATATCAAGACCTAAGATAGATACACAGTATGCAATTTGTGGCATAAAACGCTGTTCTCTAAGAAATGTGCTATTGGCAGCTGGCGTAAAACACTTTTCTCCAAGAAAGACATTCTCTTGGCAGTGTTCAGCTTCAGCTAAGTACTTCCAAGTACACAGCACTAGGAAGAAAGAGATGCAGCTTCAGAGTGGTCTGACTGCCGGGGAAAGTAAGATACATCTTCAGTACCATTTCTTTAAAAGAATGCACTGTGACTCCCTGTGCACTCACACTGCAGCACAAAGGGATGAAGCTTTCTTTACCTATGTCTTCAGGCCCTTGTCAAAGAAATTGCTTTCCTTCTTCCTCAATTTATGCAGGCTGTGCTGTTTCCAGAGTACTAAAAGGATTTATTACATAATCCACAGTAGTCTTCCCTAATATCTAATTTCCATCTAACTAGTAAAAAAGATAATAATCAAGAAAATAAATTTGGATGCTTGTTACATTATTATTATATTGACATGACTCAAAATTAAATTTCGTGACTTTCCAAAACTACATGGGATAATTTGGCTGGGGGAAAAAAAGTGTTTTTCAATTAAAACTACACTTATTTTTATTCTTCCTCCTAAAAAAATGCCCACAAACTCTTTTTGCTGTCTGAGCCAAAGAAATGAACAGATGTAGAAAACCTTTCAGTTTTGTTGTTGGTCAAGTACAACAAAAGGGGAAGAGGGTGTTACATCCACAACTTGGTTGAATACAGCATTGGTAAATACTGGAGCAAGATTTTATCTTCTGTGAACAAATGCAATAATTTCCACAATTTATTCATTACACATAAAAGTGTACAGGGCATAAATTCCTTTATGTTATTTCTCTTAATAGATACATGACTAAAGTAACATATACATACTGTATATTCTTCTAAAATGATTATTTCACTTCTGAAAAGTGATGAACTAAGTTGACAAAAATCAGCAGATGATCCTGGCACCACAATGGTTTCCAGAGAAGTGTCTGTGGTTAAAGCAGAATTCTCACACTATGGATCAAAAGCAGAATTTATACTGAATTACTGAAGTACCTATAGAATTTTTTTCTGTGAGAAGGCTAGACTGGAGAAAATGTCATCCTGTACAGAAATACTAACTTACACAATTAGTTAGTGCTACAGAGTTCTCACTAGAACTTGAAAAATTAAAACAATTCTAGTCTTAAAATCATTAGTCCAGAAAACATGTTTTTATGTGCTCTGTACGTTTCTTCTTTGTTTTCAATAAAATAAATCATTTTTTAACTAATAGCTCTTTGAAGGGGAAGTATTTGTCAAAATCAGGGGTCTACAGTCAGGAACGTTTAGAAGGAAATTCTGGAAGCAAAGTTGCTAAGGACACACAGCAATTTGCCTTGGTTTGTCCTCCTGGCTGGAGAAGAAAGCCAGATCCCTCTTTTCTTACAGCAGTCTTGCTTCTAATAGCAAGGCCACTTTTCGGTGATCCACCCACATTGCTTGCAAGACATTATGCACTGGAGTACTAAATCAGGTAATAGTAGGTGTTAATAAAATTTGAAATGCTTAGACCAGGCAGAGCAAAGCTCTTTAAGTTCGTGAATCTCCTTATATTAGTGTTACATTCCAGCAGAGCGTTCCCCACCCCTTAAGAAGCAATTATGGTAACGGAACAGACAGCATGGATGACCTGAGCCTTGTTTGCAACAGATGAGAAAATATGAGATATTGCTCTAATGTCTGAAAAATTTTTAAAGCTTGTAGAGAGGAAACATCCCATGAAAGTGGGGAGGCAGAAGGCTGGGCTGGGAGGAGATCTATGAGACCATAAAAGCACTGGGAGTAGGACTTCTTGTATCAACATACTTGAAATGACATTCCATTCCACAAGAACAGCAACTTAAAATGAGATGTTTTATACTAAACATACATATGTGAATTATATATCTATATAGACATACATATCTCCTATCACCAGTGATGACAGAAAAAGTAGATATGTATGTGAGCACATGCACGCTGACAAAGCTGCATCTGACAAAGCAGGCACAAGTTTTTTGGGGTATCTATTAGTAAGCTAAAACGTAGCCTCCTGTAATGAGAAGAAAGTTGGCACCAATTAAAAACTTAATTTCAAATTGATTCAAAAATAGTCCAATTCAGATTGTAAGGGCAGTACTCAGAAATGAAATTTATTGCACTGACTGGCAAAGGCATATTATGATTGAACGTATTTCCTAGCTTAAAATTTATACAAATTATTTTGGACACCACAACTGTTAAAAATTTATGCAGACATAAAAAAGGAAAAATGTTGCTGAATGTTTAATGCTATTCACTTCCCAGCACTGCCTAGGAGTAAACAGGAATGACACATTCCTTTCTGATTATGGGTTGTGAGTAAGATCAGCCGGCTTCTTCATGCTGATTTCTGCTCTGGGTGCTTCTCTTAAACCTTCGCATCTGCCTTAGTCTTGCTGCCTGCTAGCATATGGTGCACTTGTCTGTGAATGTACTTGTGCAAAACAAGAATAAAGTGGGGGTTTATTTGCTATGTTTCCTTCACCAGAAGCAGAAGCTATTCCTTTCATATTGCACTTGACACATAATGATCTCTAAACACACTAACTGCCTTTAAGTTTTTCCTGCCTCATTTTAGCTATGCTGTAATTTCTTTCTCCTATTATCATAACAATAAAAATATCTTAGAACAGTACATTAAAAAGGGAGGTTTCATCAACAGAGAATGTATTTTTTGGGCTGAGTCAGTCTTTGTGTATATCATCCTTGCTTTACCAGTGTATCTTTACTTACACAGTTATGCAATTGTTACTTGATTTTCAGATCTAATGCAAAATATATAGAGATCTTAAACTTAATCATATTATCTATTTTAGATTTATAGAAAAACAAGGCTGAATATATGAATAGGGACTTACTGATGATGCGTTTTAAAGCTCACTCAGGCATTATTCGAAATGATGGTCAACATGTTGATTCTGACTAAATGAAGCTGAAAATCAGATTTTCTCAATATATCACATCAGCATACACATCTGCTGATCAGTGTTAATTAGTCCCATATTTTTCAATTTGTAATCTGTGTATGTTTTATGGGTATGTAAGTAGAAACACATTAGCATATAAAATCTCTCTTTGGAAAGCTTCTGCTGAGTAAGTGACCAATAAATTGCTGTTAATGTAAACATTAATCAAATCGAATGCCAGTACAGAAAATATTTCAAATTTAGAGGGAAAAATCACCTTTCTACTATGTATCTTACCGTTGAAATTTAATTAAGCAAGACTATGATCTTGTCGGAATATCCAGCAGCAAATAAATATATTTGGTTTAGCATCTTTTATGCCATGTTGAAGAGCTAATCACTTCACCATTAGCGTGAATGCATGCCAGTCAGCCTACAATGGTGAATTAAATTTCCATCCATTGGATGAAGGAATAAAAAAAAAAAGAGAAGGAAAGGGAAAATTTGCAAAATTAGTATG
Source organism: Apaloderma vittatum (assembly GCF_000703405.1). Taxonomy (NCBI): domain Eukaryota; kingdom Metazoa; phylum Chordata; class Aves; order Trogoniformes; family Trogonidae; genus Apaloderma; species Apaloderma vittatum. Next base: position 183,010 of record NW_009724369.1, read on the forward strand.
AAATTATATAATCTGAGAGAGAAGGTCAGCCACAAAGTGATGAACACCTCACAGAAATGAAAACACTTATAGTTGGTCTAAACAAGCTATTGTATGACCATAAAGGTACCATTACTGTGAACAAATGAGAGATTGCAGTTATAGTATGTAAATGGTAATAAATACATAAAATACAGTTGGTTGTCATAAACAGAGAAAGCATTTAAATTATAGTGCTGCTGCGCACTTTAATGACATTTTACCCTTCAAAATTTCTCTTGTTCCTACAGGACTTGCCTTTCCTCAGAAAACCCGGACCACAGAAAGAAGTAAAACTAAACCAGTCTTTTTATGAATTTCCCAAGGCATGAATATGCACATATAGAAACTGAACATTTCTACAGGAGGAATATTTATCTTTAAATTTGGTCAAGAAAAGGAAGAAGTTATGAATAGTTCACAAAGAGGCTAATAGTGCAAATACAAATTAAATAGGTTATCTAAAATTTAAAAAAGCATTGTCAAAGCTCAAAGAAGTGAGATGAATTAAAACTTATTTATCTGTGAATCTTATATATATTTTTTGTTTTTAAACTATGATAAGTGTATACAGAAATCTACTAATTCAAAAACATTCACCTCCTAAAGCTTACTGAAATAGAAATACTTTCAGTTGCATGCTTCTACATGATAATTAGAGGGACACAGACCACAAAATCGAAGTGATCATCCTGAGGAAACCTAGGGGACCGTGATGATGTGCCAAAGGAGATAAGAAGATAATTGATGAAATGAAGGAAGGCAGGTGGGATTTCTAGACAAGACACGGTAGGGAGTGCATTAGTTGTTGAGGGGACAAACCCTGGCGCTCTGCTGCTATGTGCTGCCAACCACCAAGACTCACTCATGTCAACAGAAACTGAAGAGACACAATAGTTCATGGCAATGGGACGTTGGAGTACAAGAGTTAGAAGGTAAAAAAAGATGGAAATAGTGCATGAATTTAGGCAAACTTTAAGCTAAAAACAAAGCAGCAGAGTGGAGGTCTGCAAGTCTCAGCCTACCCAGCTAAACAGTAAACAAAGATGCAGAGTGTGAGGTCTGAGGTTTGGTTGTCTTCCTTTTCCTCGGTTTCTAGATATTGAAAGCTGAGGAGATTGGATAGTGAGAATTATTTTGCAGTGTTACTTTTATTTTCTTTATTAAAAAGTACCATTGTTCAAGCAGATCCTACACTACAAAAAAGCATGCAAAGCTTTCACAAGAACATGCAAGGGTATGTGGCACTTCTTGTCAGTGCTAAGGACTGAAGGAAATACTTGATGAGGGAGATGCATGCTGATCAAGGATGGCTGCCTTTTGTAAGAAAAGAGGTGGTTCATTTCTTGACTGGGTTTCTAATTAGGTTGGTTTCTTGATGAAACCAACTTTTCAGCCATTTGTTTTTTATACTTTTAACCTTTTATGTTAAGTTTATTTTGACTGGTATTGGTTAAATTGCAGTAATAACCACCATGAGAAAACTAAAATCGGTGATCCTTTGAATTAACATTATTTACTAAAAATAAAGAGAAAGTGGTACAAACAGTAAAAGCTCAGGAGATTTTGGTACTGTTCTTAGCACAATTGCAAAGATTTCATGGGAAGGTAACTATAATTACCATCAAGTACAATTTTGACCTTAACACATATCTCAAAGGACAGTTAGGTTCACCGCTGAAGGGCTTTATCTTTAAGCCTTTTGCTGAATAAAACCACTTTCCTTCTCTAGTCCAGACTTCATAACATGTCAAAATTCTCAAAAAAAGACTACTGTTTTATTCTTTTGGGATTTCTTTGGATATTTTGGGTTGTTTTTTTTGTTGGTTTTTTTTTTTAGTAAAATTCCCCAGAACTTTTTCCATCAAAACCTTCTGCTCCACCAATTATGAAGGATTTATTTTCATTCTTTCTATATTTTCTGTGACCATTATTGTCTAGAAAAGAGATTTCAAATGTGGTTATTTTCCAAAAAAAAGAAAAAAGGTCCTGCCTATTGCACTGAGAATGAAGTACTTAACCCACTTAACTTTCTTCATGATCATGAAAAGATCCAACTCTCGTTATGCACAAAATGCACTGGTTTCCAATGTCTTTTGAATCTGCCACAGTGTAAGTCCTCACTATTACTTATGTTCTCACACTTGATCCATTTTATAGGTACATAAATTTGTGATCTGCCAAAAAATGAAAAGGAGGAACCTGAAATATTGATAAAAAGATTTTCTCAATGGATTTTGCAAAAAAAAAAAAATGCTTCCAGAAGTTAAGGCAGCATTTTATTAACCAAAAGTCAAGGTATATATAGGTACCTAGTTCTCTTCTGAAGCAGTGAGATTTAAGCGTCTAAATATTTCTGCAAATCTAGCCCTTAGACAGAGACAAATGGACATGAATTGAGATGTATTTCTACCCCATAACTTAATTTCCCCTACATTATTCCTTCGTCTCTTGTTCTCCCATTCCCTCCACTATTTTTACAGTTCCTTTGCTAGCCAACAGTTTACCCTTCTAATTCCTTGGCTTGCATGTGCTTCAAAGCAGCCTGAAGACTATATAGTTTTACAAATGTAATAGAGAACGAAGAGCAGAATAAGTAGCATAAACAAGGCAAAGCAAATAGCTCCTGACTATTGATGGGTTCAGGAAGCTCACTGCCCCTGTCTGTGTGCATCACCTCACAGGACACTCACACACGGCCAGGAGTCGGGTGGCACACAGTTGCTGTGTCCACACTAGGAGACAGCAGAGGATGCACCGAAGACTTGATACCCACGCCACACACATTTAGGAGGATTTATTCTGGACTAACTTTAGGCAAGTTCATTAGGACTTGGAAGAGACGTGATGGTTTAAGTTAAACTGAATAGAACCCCGTTCATGTGGTCTGGGACTCGACATGATGTAAAACAAAGCACAGCAATGGAAAATGCTCAGATGAGCTTTAAAGTGTCCTCCTGCTCCAAACCTGAACACTAATGCAAGTGCACCCTGTGCCATTTAAAACCCTCTCGATTCCACGAAGATTGCATATAACTTTTCCAGTCAGTTTATGGGAAATGGACCTAAATGGAAAATGACTTCTATAAAGGAAGTGATATTTTCCTCATCAGAGAAAACAGAAATTTGCATTGTAATAGGAAGTTACACGTCTTGTTCCAGACTGTCTGGGTGGACAGGAAGCACATGCATGGAAGAGATCTTACAGTCTAGGATACCTATAAATATAAAGGTTAAAAAAATTAAAATAGTGTTTATGAAAGGAATGGTTTAAAACTTTTAGAGCAACCACTACTGACATTTTATCCTTTAAGGATAAGAAAAATAGTCTGAAACATAAAAATAACGAGATTTTTTTTTCCTCCAAATGTGAAACACGCTCAGGTGAAGCTGAAACTGAATTTTCAGCTAGAACTCTGCTGCAGCTTGCAAAGCCACCTAAATCAAAGTGACAGTCCAACCAGGAACTGAGAAATATGTCACAACAAATTTCTTTAAAATATAAAATAATTTCACATGCTCTCCAGACCATTACCATTTTGTAATTGTAAAGAGAGATGAAGATTGCACAAGGATATTTCAGGTGTTCTTTACTTTTATGGATATACACATTTTTAGCAATTGCCACCTTTTTTATTCTATTGATATGTTTATTAAAAAGGTGCTTTTTGTAGAACATCTTCTAGGCATATACTCTTAAGGAAATCTGTCTTTGCATTGTGTCATTTGCACTTTTTCATTACTTTTTACTACGAGTAACCTGTGTAATTCATTCCACGAAAAGATTTTGTTCTTTAAAGAAATTAGATCTACTTTTTGGATCAGTAAGTAGTGCATAATCTTCAAATGGGACATTAAAAACCATAATCAGTGACATCACCATGACAACCGATTAAGAAATGTCTAAAGAAGGTTCTGAAAATGTAATTTTTTAATGTAATACATTTAAATTAGTTCATCAGAACAAAGCACCCTAAGCAGATTTATTGTGAACTGAATATCTAGAAATAATTTGACTATGTAACTAAAAATCAGTTCATTGTGACCTCAATAGATTGTGAGGGGGGCATCAAAATTCTCCCTGTGACTTCAATAGATTTAGCGGGGGCGGAGATGGGGGGAAGCATGACAAGAAAAATGTGATTTTCTTGCACTAACAGACAAACCTTCGCTTCACTATCTGAGTTGTGGAAGTACAGGTACCGATGCTGCCATCACTTTGCACAAGAGCATGGCTTTTATTCCAGTGGCAGCTCTAACAGAGAAAGATCTGATCTTTATGACAAACGTCACCAAAGACATTATCTGATTCCTGTTTTAAGTACACAAAAATCCAAAAGCTAATTCCTCAGAACCCCTGCACAGAAGCTACCTGACTTTAAAAAGCTCCGAAGTTCCTCAGTACACAGGTTTGTGTCCTTAAGGATGAATGTACTGCAGTTAGAGGCATTAAACAAATTAGTGCCTTAAACACCAATGGGATTTATAGACTAGGCCTCAGCCCATCTTTTCTAAGTCTTCTGACCCTGCTACATCACACGCTGCATTTCATTAATTGTTTTTGGTGCATACTTCCTGTATCATTTACAGTCTGCTAACTTGTAGCTACATATTACACCAGGTGAGGGCCCCTAAGAATTAGGCATTGCTGAAATCCCTGTTGTGCTTTTGCCTCTAGTTACTGCAAGAAGCTTTGCTCGTTGTCCTGCCTGCTCTAGTCAGTGAAACTGGGAGCGGCAGAAACATCGTCCTGGCACACAACAGTAAAATATAAATAAAACATACCATAAAATGCCTACCTGCAATATATTGTGTTACAAGCTTATATAAATTATATGCCCAGCAGTTGAGGAAAAGGCACTCGTAAGAGCAAAAAACCAATCAAAATAATATATTTAAATGCATCACAAAAGGTTAAAAAGAGAAAAAATTCTCACACCAGTTTTTACGGATAATCTGCTTGAGGAGAGTAAACTACTCACTACATTTGCTATATAACTCTGGTTCATCCTCAAAATAGCTAAAATAATCTAGGAATTTCTTCCTTGCATCTCCCATTTTCCTCTCTGTCCATTCAAGTTATAGCTCGTTCTTGTCTTGTATGGTTATGTCTTCTGCTTCTGCCAGTTCTAGTTATTCTGCCCTTTTCCAGATTTGGTGGTCGTGTTAGTTTGGTCTGTTGCAAGCAGAATGCATGTTTAAAATAAAGCATTCCCAAAATACTATATTGTGGTAAGTGGTGTGGTTGCATGACCGGGGTGGTGTGGGAGTATTAGTTAGCCTTCCACATATCTTGGAATGATACGTTGTTTTCCTCCTGCGAAAGTTCCTGGCAGGGACAGTACCTCAACTGGCATAAACTGGCACTGCTTCGTCTACGTTTTCTGGGTCTATGATATTTTATACAGCTGCAAATATGCCTCTTAAGCTATGCTGTTTCCTCCTAAATATTCTGATTTTTTAGTCAAGAATTTTGTCTCAGACTGATAAAAGTCTACTGACTTTGGGATGTTCACCTGCAAAATGCTTCAAAGCAGTTGCAGGTATTGGCATTCTGAAACCTGGATGTTTTGAATTCATGTTCAAATCTAGAGGCATTCCCAAATCACCAATCCCTTTGAAAACCCAGACCATTATACTTACAAAACACTGACTCTCTATTAAACTCCTTGTTATTCTTTTACTAATGAGACACTTAACCAGCCTGTCATCACCCGCTGTGATTAATTCTCTACTTGTAAAATTTTAGCTCTCTCTCTGCTGCTGCTGTTAATGTGCTTTGTACCAAATAAAAATGAAGTTGATGTTTACAAATCTTGTCTGGAGGTTGCTTTAAAAAAGCTCTGCTTTGGCTTACGTTAATGAGGCCAAGTGTACTGATTTTTGTACAAAATTGTTCTGGATAATTAAACACTGTAGCAAAATACCATAGAAGGTGTGAAACTCATCATTGCTTAAAGAGGTTTACAATATAGTATCTTTTAAAATATACCTCTTTTATAACCTGGCTAGGGTTCACATACACTGGAATTTAGATTTGAAGATTGTGTGCATTCTTTTAATCTTAGTAACATTAGTGAATCTAGGAATAAGCATGAGAAAACATTTAGGAATAAGCATGAGAAAACAGGATCTATGTAGTCATCTTGAATAAAAACTGATAGGAAAAGACTACGGCACAGAATCTTGCCCTGTGTAGTGTATATCGCATTACTAAGAGCAGTGTGAAACTTATCTCAAGCAGATCAGGAAACAAGAACTGTAAGCAACAAAAACCTGCAATTCTGTGCTGTGTCACCCCTTCTCTTTGAGCTGCACAGGTCTCCAGGAGAGGACTTCCCCTAGGGTGTTATCTAAAGATGTAAGTCAACATGCGGTGTTGACTTGTATAATGATGAGTCTACGCTCTCTTCCAGTTCTGCATATTCTGAACCCAATCTAACCCACAATTCAAGATTGTGCAGTATCTTCCCTAACGCATGTGAAATGAAAGGGATGTTACTATTGTTAAGCAGATCTTTCTTGAAGATTTTTTTTAAAATTGCTAAGTAGATCTTCAGAATGGTCTAGGACATTAATAGACAACAGGAGTGAAAAATAGTTCTGAATTACACTTTCACTGTTACAGGGTAAAGTACTTGCAATTCAAGACTGGATGCCTGAGCAGCCTCCTATATTAAAAGAACTTCAGAAGCTATTCCGCCTCACAATTTATAAGAAATGAAGGAAGACAATGTCTAATTCATCTGAAAAGCACAGTGGAAGCGTTCAGATTGCAGGCCTCTCAGGAACTAATGTATTTAAAGAGCTTTTATGCTGGAGACAGTTAGCTTTCTCCCTTTTTGATGCTAAATAAAAAAATTTCATTAAATTAAAGAGCATGAAACCATCTGCTTTCCTTAAGTCTTCTAATGTTAAAATCTGATGCCTTGCAAATCTCAAATGCCCAAACTTCAGACAGTAGATGAGTCTTGCAAGAATGCCGATTGCTAATCATATTCATTACTTAGTTTATTTAGAAACACGTATTTGCCAAAAAAATACACAGAATTTTGAATTTTAGTGCTGTGATATCATATGTTTGCATCTACTGTTTTCCCAGAGCTGGAGGATTCCTACTGGCATATCCTGGGAAAATGTTTGACTTTCAAAAATTTGCAGCACAGTAAAAGGAACAGATAGATGAAACTTCCTATTTATTATGAAACTAGAGAAAATGTGGCAGAAAAAAATCCTCTTGCATATGATAAACAGGTGTGTATAAATTACCATCACTTCACTGAAAGAAAGACAGTGGAAGCCAGATTATAATGAAATCTGAACACACAAAACTTGGAAGCCATGATAAGAGAAAAACTGAATCTCAAGACCTGCATTTTTCTTCCCTAAAGTATCGAACAAAACCCAGCAAAATCTGAAACTATCTTCTTCTACTTGATTACTTAAGCAATCCTCAAAAATCCAACTGCAAATCAGCTTTTCAAGCTATGTTTTCAGAAATTTTATTAATCGGAACCATAATGAAAATTAATGGAAAGATATGCACAGTTTATAATCTTTACCAGAGGAGAATGATCTGTTCTGAAAACATTACGGAAACCACAATTATATTTTTTTTTTATTTAGTCTGAAATGACAGATGAGATTTATATATGGCAGTGAGATACGTACTTGAAAAAAAAGTAACGTATTTTCTTAATTTTACTGCTGTGTCTGTTCGGGTGCAAGATATTCTGGCACTGGTGGACACCTATTCATGGGAAATTAAACTGAGCTCAGCAGAGTATTTCACAGGAACCCATGAACAATGGAATCGTTTATTTCTTTCCTAAGATCTAAGCTGAAAATCTAGGGTATGTCTACATGCATGCGTACAGGCAGCCATGAGTTTCCTGCCAACTCCCAGCTGTATGAACTCAAATCATTTCCACTCAAAATGTCATGTAGGTTTGTTAGTCCTCAGTCAAGCTAATAACATCCTACCATGTGCCAGAGTACAGATAAACCTTTATAAGTGCAGTCTCCTGAGTCTCCCACCTTGCCACTCATACTTAGTTTAAAAGTACTATTTTAGGATTGCATCATTTGGAGACATAAATTGAAAGCATTTAAAAGGGCATAAAGATTATCTTTATGAATTATACCTGTTACAAACTACAGCCCACATCCGAAATGAGTACAGAGAAGCACTATTATGCATTGTAACAGAATCCAGTACTGCAAGCCTAGAATACTACTCAGTATCATTCAAGGTGCTACCTAAGTTATTTTCAATTGTACTGAGTATACCTGTAGTAAACATTTATTGGACTGAGCATATTCCATGTGAAGTCAGTTTAAAAGTGCCCATTAACTGTCACGAGAAAAGCCAGCCTTTAAAATACCAATCGTTCAATTCTGTTTGCTCATTTTCTGTCACTGTGTTTTCATTAAAATTATTTATCTTTCCTTACTAGGAACCTGTCACATTGATACTACTGAATTATCAATGTGAATACCAGTGGCTTTTAAATGCATAATATAAAAATGAAGCCAAATGCTTCTGGTGTTATTTTGATACTTAACAAAACCAAAACAATTTTTTACTACAGCAGCATAGCTTAAATAATTTGGTGTATCCAAACTGTTACAAACCTACAGCAGATAAGCAAATAGTGAGAAAGGTTTGAATTTTGAGATTTTACTCGTTTTAATGCATTTAGAGCCATGCATTTTGTAACGAAAAAAAGAGAAATGAGCACGGCAATCAGGTTCATACAAGTTATTTGTTCAATTGGCTTCACTGTGAAATGTTAAAAGTTAAGCTTTGTATTTGAGTCCCTGTTGGATTAGTTACACTACAGCTTCTTACTTCTCTCAGGCCAACCTCCAGCAGTGCAATCAGCCCTTGAGTGTCTGTCACACCTGTGCACTCCCACTGAACCTGGCAGGAGTCCATGTGGGTGCAGGGAGTCCTTCCTACTGACTGTGCTGCAGGATTAGGTCAGAATTTTTTAAATGTCTTTCTCTATCACACCGGTTCAGACACTGATGCAGTAAACAGCATTAATGTTTTAAAAAGCTAAATAGCAACTATCAGTATCACTGTAACCTAAGATGACAATTTTGGACAAATGGTAACAAGTCTAGGCATTGCTTTCTTAAGTTATTGCAAGTAGCTCCACTGTATAACATATGAGAGAGACATGTATAAATAATATTAGAATACGTTACTACAGGATGCTATCCATTATTTCGTAGCACTTACACATTATAATGTGCATTAGTTCTTACTGTCCTACTCAACACTGCCCTAAATAACTAAGGGGGGAAATGTGTATTAATCATTTAATGATTACTAATATATTATTTATGAGTGATCATATATTAGGAGTGTAATTTTTAAAATAAAATTTTGTTCCTTAAGGCACAGACAAGACGAACCTAATGCAAATTATATAGTTATGTTTAACAAAATTTGTATATAGTTTAAAGTTAAGAATGTGGGAGAACCTTGTAAGAGTGAAAATTATATATACTAATAAATTGCTACTGCCCTAAAAAGAACTATACAACACAGTGCAGTATGCAATACTAGAAGTCAAGTTTTATTTTCCTCCCATTAAAGACAATGGAAAAAAGTTTCAAATTACTTAAGCCACAGTTGGTTGGGCCATTTGATACATCTGAAACTGTATTCAGTGTAGAAATGTTTTCTCCCTTCTTGCTAAAGATATATACTGGAATAAAATATGTTAGCAAATTTATAAATGTCAAGAGTGTCAATAGAATTTAGAGACAGATTATATACGCTGCAATTTTCAAGATATCCAAAATTATTTTGGACCATCTTTAATGACAGGTAAAATGCAGAGCTTATCTGAGGAATGACAGGAACATTGGCTCACCTGTGATTTACCTGCATGCTGTAAGTGGAAGTTGTATTTCTGGTACTGCAGTATCAAATCAGAAACCTGGTTAGGAGTTGCCCCATAGTCTCTCTGTACTCCTGGTATGGAAGAAATAATGGTGCAGCCAGCACCAAAATACCATCAGCAGTGTTTTTATCAACTGCAGAACCAGATATTAAATCCTCCCTATGCTTCTTGCAAGCCACCTGATACTATGGATAGCCTGACACGTGGAGCTACCTCCTGAAGTAATTGAAGCTCCATTCTACCACCATTGTAGTCACAGCAGTCTGTGGTGTTGATGGAGAACTTTCTCATTCTATTGACCACACAAAGACGGCAAAAAGACTCTGCATTCCATTAACATTCATCTTAGACATGGAACTTCTGGATTGCCAGGAAAAAAGTTGTTTTCTGGCCAAATATGGGTTTCTTTTTCACGCATATGTCTTCTACAGTTTTTTTATTTATTTTGTTTTTCTCTATGTTCAAAATGATTTTTAGACCAAAAAAAGCACCCTTTGGTGAGCAGCATCTGTTCAGCATACTAGTTCAGTTAAATATTGCCTGATAACTAATGAAGCTCATATGTTTTTCACAGGCTTTTCTTGAAGCAAACTTTGCTGTTACTTGTATTTGAATTTTCTAAGAGTATTTCTCTTCCAGGGAAGCATTCAGAAACAAAAAAGGTGACAGCAAATTATCTACATCACATTTCAGTGGCCTGAAGGTCTTATTACAAAAAAAAAAAAATCTGTAAGATTTCCCTTTTATTTTTATTTACTAATAGATAGCTTAAATACTTAATATTTTACATGCCAGATAAAATACTCAGATATGAACTGAATAGTTTTTAAAATTGCATCTCACTGAGCATTTCTGTTTCCTAGCTAGGGACACTGAGGCATGAAGCAAGAAGACTTTGCTGAGGGCTACCCAATTACACTTTGCTCTCCTTACAGCCCTTTATGCTTTTACAACCCCTGTTGTTCATGTAAGCAGAGCCAGAACTCAGATTAAAGATAGGCACCTGCAGCATGTTTAATAGCATAAAACAAATACATGCATCAGTACCAGACAGTATGCACTTTTTACATTCAAATAAGTCCTCAAGTATTCTTATTCGCATGCCCCAGAGACCCTAGAAACTATTTCTTACTGATACCAACCTACTGAAAACAATAAAGACCTCATACATGAAAAGGAATCTGTTAAAAAACATTAACAAGTTTCTCAAGTAAGTGAACGGACTGTGTGGCTCAGGGGAAGGTTATTGAATTTCAGAAAGCTTTAAATTTAAGACACCTTTTGAATCCATCCTATATGTGCTGAGGTATGTGAGATGAATTTGGTGTCTCAATCTAGTGTCTTTTGAGCAGTCATTCGGATCAGAAAGTCACTATGACATCTTTCAGTAACTGGCATTCTTATTGATGGAATCAACAGGATTTAATGGCCATGGAGACTGAACTACTTTCGCTCACACTTCAGGCATATTGATGAGGCAGAGGGGATGTTTGTGCTGTCATTGACTATACTATTGCAGCCTGAAGATAAACAGAAGGATTTCAGTTTTCAAGGCTGTCAGTCTGGCATTTTCCACAAGAAGGAAATGCACTAAAAACAAAGAGGGAAGCAGTCCAGCTCCAAATGACACCAATAACGATGAACACCTTGAAAGACCATGCTTAATAACATTCATGATTGTTTAGAATAAAGGCATGTGCCAAGTTCTCAAAGTCTTGATTCTCAGTCCTTTTTGAAAGGACCAGCTGTATACTGAGAGAGAAGGAAAAGACAGCACACGTGTACGCCATATTCAAATGATACCATACTGAAATGATAAGAAACTCTTTCATATATCAGTTGGAAATCCAAACGTAACATAGTTCTGTATTTCAAACAGCTCAGACACAATGACCACCTAACCAGAATGCATGAGGAGTAGAGGTACTTCCACGGAGTGATAGCTTCAGTAAAATTAGCCATCACGGATAGGACACACTTTATTTTTTATTAGTTCTTCTTGGCAATGAGATTCCTAACTGTTGACAAGTTCATCAGGAAACTGGGTGGGATTTATTATGACATTTCATAGTAACTCCACTTTATAGGAAAAATTCAAATGGCTGCCAAGATTTTTCAGAGGAAAAAAAATAAGAAAAGTATATTATAGTAAGATCTGCTGGCTGAATCTCAAAATTTGGAGACATATTCTTCTATTGAGTAAGCATCTGTAAGTGAGGGCTTTACTCTGAAAAGAACTTAGGCAGGCTGCTTTAGTAATTCAGATGGAAATCGAAGATCATTATTTAAGTGCTTGCTTTTCATTATGAAAACTCTTCAGGTTTTTCTCTCAAAACAAAGATGAGATTAACCACTGAGAAAATACGGGTTCTTTTTCTTAAACTTGCAAGAAAATTTCCACAGCCCCAGATATTCAGTTGTGATACATGCCAGGAATTCCATAGGAAGTTATGAGATTGAAGGGGAAAGAACTACCAACCACTTCATTTCTTCACAGCTCACTGGGACTGGCAGTCTCCAAATATTTTTCTTTGCAACGCTGCTGCAACCACGGAAAATGTCCACACAGAACTTTTCTAAGGGAATCTTTTCTTCCTATTATTACTGGCTTACTTAGAAAACAACATACTGGAAATATCAAAGGAGAACATTTTTCAAGATTAAGACCACAGTCCTATTTTTCAAGCCTAGGAACTTTATCTCATTTGTATGAGTATCGTGTAGGCTATACAATTGACTATGCTTAACTGAATGAATTACCGAACCTTTTAGTACATTCCCAACATTTCAAACAAAGTCTTACTTCATTCAGTCATTTCATCTGTAGGCTTGCAACACTTCAGATAACTATGTAAGTCACCTGTACCTGATGAATCCATAGCCTGAAGTGAGAAGACATATGGTTTCTATCACAACTAATATGCATTCTAGCAGTCAATCAATGTGTTACATATCTGTAAAGATACATGGGACGGTTTGTCAGTAGAATGACCTTTTTGTCACCCACTCATTGAGCTGCTGAATTTATCAGCCTGGGAGCTACAAACTGAAGGCTGCAAAAAATCTTTCATTGCATGAAGGTACCCTAAGAGAAGAAGCTGCCTTTCATAAGCTAAGTGATAAAACACCATTGTAACAGAAGCATTTGTGAACACATTTACTAGCCTGTCTCATCTTTTCAATGCTCAGCCTTTGGCTCTTTTCTGTTTTTCCTTGGTTTTATTTTTTATGTTATTTTAACCTGCAACACTAATTTCAGACACTATTTTTGGCTTATCTGTAGGAAACATTAATTATAAACCAGAATCTTTTAAAACTGATAACTTTTTAATCAAAGAGTTGACACAATTAACAAAATATACTGCTATTCTGCATTTTCATTGGTTTGACAATAACCAATATAATTTCTCGGTAAGGAAAGACGTAAATTTTGTCCTTATTAAACAGAAATTATTAGTACACCTGGGTGAGTTGCAGGATTAAATTTCACTGAGTTTACATGATGCTCTAGAGGATAAAAAGACATTAGTAGAAATCAATAGATACTAGAGCACTAAATGATGCACTTCTGAAAAAGGTCATTTTATGGTAGGGGGTAAAACCTGGGTTTCATCCCTTACTTGTGCTCTGATACATGTCTTCCTTCTGGGCGAGCTGAGATACACATCCCTCTTACCAGAGGAAAACAAAGAGAAACAAGCACGCAGTTGTCACTGATAGTAAGAAACAGCACAGGTCAAACATTCTGATTTTGGTTCAAGTTCACTCCCTGAAGTCAAACAAAGTCAAAATGTCCACTCTAACTAGGACCTTGGCTTTTGACCCACACTAAAGAGGAAACTTTCCCTTTGCTGCAACTTGCTTTATAAGGCAGTAAGTTTCTCTGTAGCAAATATATATGCTAGGAATACATATATGTGTGTGTACATAATTTTTTTTCCTCACTCTTCCCTTGCTGCTCACTGGTCATTGATATGGGACAGCTTTCATCATAAATCTGTATTTTTAAACACTGCATTATAGCAGTTTATCTTCTCTCTAATAAACATTCTTTCTCAAGTTTTCCTTGAACTCAGTATACACTTTGAAACTGGACTGACCAGTGCATGTTTGATAATACACAACAAAACTCCTGACAAAGAGGCTTACAAACAATCCTTTTTTGGTTTTCAGTGACAAATTAGTCACATCTGAAGCAACAACACAAACTCCATATTTCAATTGGCTGCCTCCGAAAACTCCTATAGTAATTGCACATAAGTAAATTACGGCTTCAAATGTAAACATTAGCAAAGTCTACACCATGTTTGTGCTGACAAACAGAGCACAATATCTACCTTTCCAGATCGCCAGTATTAAAAAACTGATAACAATATGCTTCCCGTTGTTCTTAGGGATAAAGTTAAGAAATTATTCTTGTAACACTGCAGAGGATAGAACATATTTATGCTTAACGATAAATATCTATGCATTCTTTTCTGAATAACGTGAAACAAGCAAAACCACTGTGTATACACACAACATCCACAAAAATGAAGGATAGTTCTATGCTTGAAAAGAAAGTCCACTGCCTAGATCATAGTGAGTTGCTGAGGACGTCAATAAAATTTCAGAGGCACCACTAGACTTTAAATGGATGTCTAAGTAGGCATCACATTATTTAACGGAGGGCTGTCAACACGGACACGTGTGGTGAGATACAAAGTCTTTGCCCCATACTGCATCATGAGATAAAACACAACACAAATCAGCCTTGTGTCAAATAAATAAAGGCAAATATGCACTAAATTGCTGAAAAGCAAGGCAGAGCCCTTGGGCAGAACACTACATAAAACCAGATACTAAGTTTCTCAAAGTTCTTCTTACGCTATATTGGAAAAGACGCAAGGCATTAGAATATTTTGTACTTATTTTTACGACTACCAGGACTGCAAACTACCATAACACAGTAATAACACAGTAACTGAGCACAAGATTCCCATAAAAAATATTATACTCGCAAAGAAAACTCTGCAGAGGGATCATATGGAGAAAAAGAATGGGACAAAAGAAAAAGAAAAAAGAAAAAGAAAAGAAGGCAGACTATCCTGTTCAGTGAAATTCAGCAGGGCTAACAACCCAACAACTTGTATCTGTTAATTTGTTCTTACTTCAACTCTCTCTGAATAAGTACACCAGTCTGTGCCAAATCAAGAAAACCATTCATATAACAATCCAGAAATATTTGCTGTGCCTTGGTAATCTCTGTTCCGTGTTCCCTATTAAAGGGTCATGGGATTAAGAGCTTTTATATCAAGTTTGCTTGCTATTTAGTTTAGCATTTTGCCTTATTGGATTATACTTGTATAACATTTCTACTAACGCTCTATGAGGCTATTATATATGTGATGCCAAGAAATGGAAGTCATTCACCACCATTAAGAAATACCACATCGTTTGGATTTCCTTTTTGCCTAATTTTACAATGCATTATGTGTTAAATATATGCTTTATACACAGAAAGAATTTCTCCAGTATTTATCTGCCCCTGCACTGTGTAAACCAGTTTTCATCCTCAGAACAATAAATAGCTCTTAATCTTGCCATTCTTCTCTGCCTAAGGCAAGGCACACCTTTGAGCTTTCAAGTTCATTCAAACATAGCACAAAAAACATAAATGAGTCTCTAGCGTATACTCTCACTGATATTATTTACTTCATTATTTACTCCATATTTTCCTGTAAGGACATTTGTTCACATACATTCTCTATCTGTAGCTCTACATGATCTCCTGTAAACTGCACAGCTAAAACTATGTTGCACTAGGCCTGGGAGTGTTCTCTATTTTGGTGCTAGTATTAGTGCATTCTTTAGTAGCTAGGAAACCTTAGGCAATGAATTGTACACATGCTGCAGTCAATGCTGAATTCTGAATTTAAATGACCAAAACACTATAGGGTGCAGTTTCCTATCTACGCTTGCCGTGTGGGAATCACAAAGAATATTCTATCTAAAAATATCCAACAGAGATTTTTATTAAAAAGAATGTGATCCTTATTAGTACAAGCATTCCAGCCTTGTGCTTGTACTTCCTTGCCTTCATAGTCCAGCTTACGGATATGATCAGTTAAGCGCACGACATGGCTGAATACCATCCCAGTATAGCTATTCTTTTTCATAGAGAGTCCACTAAATACACACACTCTGCTGAAATCAGAGCTGACTGATATTAAACGGGTTTCTCAGAGACGTTGGGATAACAGATCAAGAACCAGGACCTTCACCAAACTGTCACAGACAGCATCGGATCTGTGAGAAAAATCCATTATGATGTATTCAGTGCAAGGAAACATAACCTAAGGAGCGAAAGGATGACACTGTAGCTGGTTGATTATGGCCATGACCATTGCTTTGGTTGTATTGGTTCACGGACTGACCTTCACTTTAAAAAACAAATCAATCTCCTGAGTACTCCGAGGAACTTCATTAGTTCACTGTCTGCAGTATTATCTTCACACCTCCACAAAAAAAGATAACTATTACTTATATAACCTAGTTTAAGCTTGTACTCATCTCACATGCTTGTAACCTCACCACTCCCATCTGTGCACAGGACAGTTGCAGAGCCTGAGGAGTAACTGATTCTTTCTCCCCATACATTATTTTACATACACACGTGCATGCAATACATACATATGGAGCATATGGGAGAAAGCTCAGTGGCATGCTGCAAATTTTAGGTTTGTTATCTATGGAACAATGAGGCATAACAGGTAGAAAATAAAAAAGACAGAGTTTGGGAAGGAAAAATAATTGCACAAAGACCCTGTTGTGTAAACGACTAGATACCTCTGTTGTTTTTTGTTTTGTTTTTAATTTAAAATCGCCTATTTCTGTTGCACCGAAAAGGCAAGTGACATATAACCAGAAACTCTAAAGGTACTAACATGTTTTGCTCACCACAGAAGGGGCATAAGTATGCAGGTAATGAGATACATGCTGGAACCATTATTTGGCTTGCTGAACACAGCAGCACCATCGCTCTGCTGGATTCTGTAGCTCTCACTTAGCCACTACCCCTCAATGTTCTCCATTCAGAAATCAGCCTGGCAGAAGGTCTAAATCAACACAACAAACCCATCCTAAATGAATGTGAAATAATATATAGCACCTGAGATCCAACACTGAATCTGGACTGAATTTAACCACTTGGGAGTACTTACTGATGGCGGTGTCAGGCTAAGCCAAGCCCAATGATATTTTGCAAGACTCTACCTGTTGCCCTGTTATGCACACATCTCAGTAAATACATCCATTTTTGGATGCTTGCTTTGATGCAATAAGGTACTGAAAATTGGAATCTTAGGGGAAACAAAATTGCAAGCCTTTTATTTACAGAAATTGGAAATTATCTGAATTAAATAGACATGGGTTTTCTTTATAGTTGCTAACACTCTACATGTCTGAAAACTTTATGCTTGAAGTGGTTTATCATAAATAGACATTTCTGAAGGTCCCTCAAGGCAGACAAGTGCACTTCTAGAGAATTAGACACAGCTTTGTTTGAAAGCATCCTAAATTTCTTTAATTTCAATGAGAAAAAAAAATTGCCATGTAATATGTAACATCAATTTGGCACTGATCATCTGTGATGGAGCTTGTCAGCAATATCCATTCTTAATTCAAAGTAATCTAATTCTATTCTTTTTCTGAAACAGAATATCCATCTCAATTTTACTGCTTACAGAGATTATAAAATAACTACCAAATGAAACAGGTAGAGTCTGTTTATTCCTAGGATATCAAACAGCCTTGGAAAATCATTTTGGTAAGTGTCTCTGTAGACAGCTGTCTCCAATACAGACACAAATGACAATAGCTAAGGTTAAAGGTTAGAAGATTTCTTCACCTTCAAGTCAACTCCTCTGACCTGATCCTTCACTTTTACTGGCAGAGTACAAGTGCTACATCTAAAGCATTTAAAGTTTTTAAACTGTTTAC
This sequence comes from Apaloderma vittatum, assembly GCF_000703405.1. Lineage (NCBI taxonomy): Eukaryota > Metazoa > Chordata > Aves > Trogoniformes > Trogonidae > Apaloderma > Apaloderma vittatum. The sequence continues at coordinate 200,925 of NW_009724369.1, forward strand.
ACAGATACTTGAGGGAAGCTCCCAGTGAAATTTCTGCTCTCACACCAGTATATAATGGAGTAGCTGTTCTGACATCAGTGAAGATACTCCAGAAATTCATCACTGCAACATAGGTCAGATGGTGGTCCCTGGGCTCTGTAAAATGTTGACCTATTCAGAGAAAGGTCAGTTTGCTGTAGAAGACAGTTTATAAGCAGAAAAGAACCTAACATATACTGATGCTAAACACTTTTGATCCCGCCAAGAATATTTTGCACACACATGAACAGAAACACAGGCTTCCTGAAGCACAAGAAGCTGGTCTTGTGTTGAGTGAGACTTTGCAATCTCAGATGTGTATCATTAACAGATTTTAATCTTGTCTCCTCTCCATTATACTTGAACAAAACTTGATCAGTCTTTTAAAGCAGAGATTTCCACTCCCTAACTTGTATGTTGTTAAATGCTTACCTCAGTGGTTTACAGTTTCAATGAATTTTTCAAGCATGTAAATAGGCTCTTAAAATACAGTTCTTAATTTAAAAAAAAACACACCACCACCACCCAAACAGAACAGAACTATGATAAGAAACAAGAAAAATTATAATGCTTATTAACTTCCCTACACAAAACCCTATCCACGAAGAACTGTCCAAGGGCCTGAGCTCTGTTGTTCTCTCCTCAGCCTTTGATCAATTTCATATGCAAAATTAGGCACCGAGATCCTTCCTGCTTCAGAGAAGCCATTGTGAATTTTGGATATTTATTTCACAATTTTATGAAGCTGAAATGAACAAGCTGACAGCATAAGTCACACTATATTGATTCAGTGCCAGTGCTAGTTAATGGAGAAGCCGATTCTCACTGAATGTATGACCTAGTGATATCCCAAGGCAGTTTTTGTTTCAAATACCTCCAAACACACTGAATTATTTAGAGTGCAGAAATGTTACAAACACTTGGTACATTTGCTATGTCTGTACCTATGTATATAGGTATAAATATCTATCAACACCTTTGTAAATATACATATGCACTGAAATCTAGCTGAATGCACCACCACCACATTTCTTTAATAAATTTATAAATTGAAGATAGAAATAACTATGTAAGAATGCAAATATTGAGATTATGTAGGTATTTAGTAATGTGCTTTCTTTAAGAAAGATACGGATATGTAAGTGCATAATAAATTTCTGCTGTGCAAGGTCTGTTTGATTTCACACAATATTGATTAAAAATAAGAAACTTGTCACAGAACATCACTGTTAAAATACACAATAACCATATGTTCTTCAGTCTCTCAGCAAACACTACTTGCAGGCTCATTGGGTCAAATAATTTAAACTATAATCTGATTAACTGTAAGGGAGTTACACCAGTGACAAATTCAGTCATTGTTGGTCTGTTGCCCTAAGGTCGCAATTTACCGACCCTTTTAAAGTCATTAACCAATATTTTCAAAGGAGTGTACTATGGTATATTTATCTGTGGCTAAACGGTCTATTTTTTTTCTGTGAAGTATGAAGTCTAAATCTTCCTTAGATATTCAAATAAAGCTTTAAAAGCATTGGCCGTGACATTTTTTATAAACATTTTCCAAGTGCCCCATGGATATTGGCACGTATGTGTTCTAACATTAAGAAATGATAAGAGACTTAAGAACAGATATACTCTGAGAAAGTATCTTCTTAAATTCTTTATTCAATCAGGTGTGAAACAGTATAATATCTTAAAAGGACACATTTGGTAGCATGAAAGACAAGTGCAGTGAGGCTTGAGCTTCCTAAATTCATTGCATTCTTCAACCTTAGAGCTGCAAATAGATTATTTTTTAACCTATCAAGAGGATGGCAGGTATTCTGCAAGGAACTGGCATTGTGAAGCAATTTAAATCATCTCTATTTGTTAGCTGGTTTAGTGATTGCTAAACTGTATGGGTTAAGTTTCTTATAGGTTTTTTACTTTTTATATTTCACTCAGTAAATTCTAGGCTAATAGCCTGCGTTTCCAAGCCTGACACAGACAATGCATCCACTGCTCGAAATGGATTTGAAGGCACAGCTTTAGGAAAGCTGGAAGCTTGACTTCTGAAGCAGAGTTTGCAGGGTAGGTTAAAATGTTTCTATGGTAAAATACAGACATAACTTTGCTTTGTGAACTGCAGACCTGCCAAACTACTCTGCTATTATTTGCTTAGTCTCCAGGAAACTACTGCAGTTATCTAAGTCCATCCTAGACTATTATGACAACAAAATATATTTTGCCTATCTGGTATCTTCCTGATGTCTTGGAACAAGGAGGGCTAGGAGTGGCATTCAGCCTCACAAGTTTTTATTAATTATATTTCTGGAATGGATTTCATCTACTTTGAAAACCATATAAACTTGTTTATCATTATAATCTGTCAACACCTCACTATTAAAAAGTTATTGAAATTTGCTGAAGTCCTAAACTTTGCCTGCATTTTTAATTGATGTATATCACTTAGCTTCCTTTGAAACTTGCAGAGACAGATGGATGCACTGAAGCATGATATTAATCAAAAAGAAATACAAAAATATGCCATAGCATCCGAGTATCTCAGGCCATCTACATACTTGAGTGTGCATTTCCAATCTGGGCAGAGAGTTAGGAATCCCCTTGGTTCTGCATAGAAAGCTACACATATTTCCATGCAGACAGAACACTTTACATGGTATTTATCAACAAGTAAGCATCCTTCATCTAGTCTAATAACGCGGCTTGTTCCGATGTTGCAGCTTCTGATGCCCAAAAGACTGTTGCCTCCATATGCTCACTTGTAAATGCCATAACAAAATCTCTGCTATGAAGAAACATAAAGGGAGCACTATCTCAAGCTTCATGTGTGAAGAGGAACAAAATTGTCACTGCAGAAAAGAACGGAGAGACTAGTTCAGAAAGTCATTATTTGACATTGGCAACCAATCTTTGGCTCTGGTAGACACAATGGGAATTTTAAAAACGCAAATAATGCATATACTGGGGCACATTCAGTGTCATGCCATTCTATACATAATATTTTCCAAAAAATGTTAGGAAATCCTTTGCATTGCCTAAAGTATAATTGGCCTTGTAGTTTCTTCATTATACCAGAAAGAAGATACAAAGCACATACTGAAGGTACATGTACATACTTTAGAATTCACACATTTTCTATAACAATTTAATTGCACAGATTTCTATTTCAGGTGTTCCTGACCAGTCAGATTTTTCCACGTGAGAAGCAAAAAGGTGAGTTCTTTGCTTTACTGAGACCTGTTTTATACGACTGTTCACTATGTCTGTTTTTGGTTTGAACCCATGTTTACAAAGCATTTCTGAAGCTGTCTTTCTTCTCCCACAGATGCTTCAGGAGACCCTTTTTCTGATGACCAGAAGGTATTTGCATACAAACAACTGTGTTTAGAAACATCTCTCTTTACCCTGGAATTGGTTAGCTCACCTCCCTATGCACACTGGGAGAAGCAGGTTCAGTGTTTTGAATGTTTGTGTAAGTAAAGTCGACTTACTCCAAAGCCTGTTGGAAACCACAGGATCATCTCCATTCACACTACTGGGCTCTGGAACCATCCTGCAGTGTGGGTAGGGACTCAGAGTGCCAAACATACAAACTGTTTTGCATCACCTTTACCCTATGGCAAGGGCCCACATCCACAGTTTTGTAGTCAGATAGTTAGAATCTTACCACAGAAAGTGAAATCCTTCCTTACGATTGTTCGCACACAGAGACAGATTAAAAATAATGGGTCTGGTAGTGCCACACTGGAAAGCTAACATTGGTATGAGTTCCTTCATACATTATACTTTTAGGATTGTTTTCAATTTCATCTCAGACAAAAGCATTCTTAAAGTTTTATGTCTGAGCATGCTATTTGTGTTTCAGTCTATTATTATACATGACCAAGGATTTTTAAATGTGTGTTTCTCTGACGGTATGAATGGTGATAGATTTTAGCATTCAGATCTTACAGTCTAGCTTCAAGCTGTTCTCACACTTGATTTGTATTGTGTCTTAGTGGATAACAAAAAGCACTTGTATGTGAGCTATGAATTTTATGCAGATTCTTTATACACTGAGCCTCATATTAAAAAACAGAATTGCATATATATATTATTTGCTGAGCAGTCAAATCCATGGCCAAATAATAACTACAAAAATTTATATTTTCAAGTACAGAAAACAAATTAATATAAAGAGCATTATGAATCTTTTGACGCACAAGAAAAGGAGCTATGGTTAAAATTTAACAAGTTAGAATCATTAGCTAAACAAATTCTGACAGCCTAGCTTTGCACTTTCAGTCACACATGCTCAGAACAAAGGCTTGATATGTGAGGAAACCTTAATAGGTCCCTCTGCATATGACTAATTTTTCCTCAAACAGTCATTTTTTATTTCATATTTTACTCTGGATCCAGAAATGCCACATTTTATTAATCTGTGTCACTCATACGGATTGTTAAAAGAACAGACTAGCACTGAAGGAAGTGTATCACATTATTACCATACATATGTGGGATGACAAAGGAATGTGTTAAAATTTCGAAGAGGAACAATTATTAAAAGTAGAACAAGTAAGAATAGAATATAGCCTGTTTTCCTCTAAACTACATTCCAAACTGCACACAGACATGCACATGGCAACAGCAAGAATTTGTCTAGAAAAGTCCTATTTTGTATTTGCACTTTCAGTAAACAATAAAATTGTGACACACTCACTGCACCAGCTACTGGACAGCTAAGTCAGCTTCAGTGAGGAACCGGGCATTTGCCTTTATTCCTTTGAGATAATACTCCCTGTTTGTGTGGAACAGTACCATCATGTTGAAAACATCTGCAGGTAATCAGTAGAACTAGGCAAAACCAGAAACAACCCACTTTGAATAAACTCACTCTCTCCTTGGATAGTACTGGCTGAGGTGACCTGTAAGACTCAAAATACCACTGGAGAATTCAACATAACTGCATTGTGTCTTAAGGAAAGTGTATAACACACCTGGGATGGAAAAGGGGTTGAGAAAGATGTTAAGACTTATCTGAGCACACAAGTCTGTTCTAAAGTTCATTCACATACAATAAAACTCTTGTAATGGTGCATTTTAATGGCATATCACCTTCTCAATAACAATTTATCATTGTAAATAGTTTATTTTAACAGACAAGAAAGGAGTGAAGAAGCAGGAGAAAAATATAGAAATGTGGAGAATAAAATACACAAAACCTTAATATAAAGTTGTATAGAAGATAATATTTGCAATACTGCCTGAGAACAGGCAGTACAAACACAGTTACAAAAACTATTCCACAGAGGAAACCGACAAACCTACTGAAGTAATTATGACAGCTCAGATGTTTACCAACCTGCTCAAATAAAAACAAAATATTATAATGAAGGCAAAATAGCCACACTGCACTGGCAAAACCAATGGGTGTTAGAGGGAGGGTATTCAAGGTAACAGAAAGATACCTAACCGTTTACATCCACTAGATGTAAATATATATATATATATATTAATTTGACACTGCAAAAGAGCTTATCAGGTATTGATGTCAGCTACTAACCCACATTTATACTGCAGCTTTCCTGTCTGTGCTTTGCAGAATTATCCATTCCTAATTCCCAGCTTTACTTCCTGCATTCTGAGGACCAGTTTAAGTCTGAGGAGTATCCGGATTGAATAAGACAGAAATCCTCTTCCTCCAACATAGTGCACAGTCACAGATGAGCACTGAAAATGCAGCTGACAACTTTTCTTATAATTGATTTAAATTAGGAGTCTCTCCAACTTTCAAACAGTTTCCTAATGAAGTGCTATACAAATGATGGTTTAAATGTTTCAAAACAGCAATGAAGTGGAAAATTATGATTTTAAGATATTGAAATAGTGATGGGATGAAAATCCACACAGGTCAAACACATACTTAAAATGAAAACAAACTAAGCCTAACTCATGCTGCATGATAACGTATGTTTGTCTTGTATACTGCTTGTCACTTCCTATGATGCTTTCATTAAGCTCATGTTTTAAGTGTCCACAGTTGAGATAAACTCTAGGACTTAGAGCTCCCACAGATAATCTGTTATCTGGAGACCCCAAACTATTGCAGTATCCTTACTCCCCACTCTTCTTCCTTTGCCAACCCTCCAAACTTTACTTTTCTGTCCCACCACTGCTCAAGAAAGGTCTTCCCTGTTACCCACGGACTACTATAGAACAAAGCAAAATTTGGACCATCTGTTTTTCTTTCTTCCTTCTAGAGACATCGATCTACAAGCCACTGAAAATCCAAAGGAAGCTATCCTGTCTTTAAGAAAGGTGATATTGGGCAGTATACCTTTTTGTGCCTAACACACAACCACAATTCTTATTAAGAATTATTTACACCCGCATCTTTAAAATTATAATTTATAGACTTGTACAGTTATTGGATAGCAAAGACTTTGATTAAAGATTAAAGAAGCAGGCTTAAAAGGTGAAAACATAATTTAAATAGCAGGTACCACAATCAGACACAACAGAGTAAGTACTACACAGATGTCAGATTAATATATTAGGATACAAAAAGTCATTCTCACTTTTCTCTGAAGAAGACAGAGAGGAAAAAATGGGAGACTTTTAAGTTAATGTAAAACCTGATTATTTTTTTTTCTGCCAAAAGAACTAATTGCAGAAGTTGAAATGCATTCAAAACAAAGTAGTTGTATCCACCTAGGTTTAGTGGGGTGGAGAAAGAAAAGAAAGTGTAAACTTACGTTGAAGGTTATACAAAACAGTCAAAATCACAATTCCTAGACTTGGCTAAGTATGTGCAGAGCAATTTGGCAATTACTCAGCTATATCTGCATTCATGTCACACCCTGGAATGCCCTAGTGTTTACCTGCAAAAGGTTCTGATTAGTGACATATTGTTTCAAACCATCTTGTAAGCAGTCTTCTGAGGAAAGTTGTGTTTTTCCCCTGGAGGCAGATGGCAAAATAGACAGGAATTACAAAAACGGCTTTCCTTCCTTTCTCTCATTCTCCACATGGCAAGCAAGACTTCCTAGAGAGGAGGAACTAAGAAAAACATTTTACATTCCTAAACTGAATACAGCGATTTCTGTCCCCACAGACTGGATGACAAAAACAAAGAAAAAAAGTTGTCTTTAAATTTTGAAACACTTTCACTGAAAAAATTTGCACAATTCGAACAGTGCAATTATACTTAAGTGATGCTTACAAGTGATTCACTACTCCATCAATCTGATCTGGGAAGAATTATTTCCCAGACCCAAATCTGGCAAACAATAAAATCCTGAGATTGTGAGTAGAACATACAAACCCTGCCTCTCAGAAATGAGATATTACGACAAGTGTAAATGCTATTAAGTCGATCAACAGCAAATCCCTTGAAGTCTATGAATTCTAAACTAGAATTGGAAATTAACAATTATTTTAAATTCAAACTGTATTTGGATCTGGCAGATATTTAGTTCTGGCCCATTTCATGTTTGTTCCCTTGGCAGGCCTGAGGATAAGAAAATGACTTTTGAACCAGACTCTATTGCTTTCTTAGCAATCTGTCATTTTTTAAGAAATACAGATTTTTTTTTTTTAAATTGTGTTTTCCACAAAAAGTTAGACTGTGAATTAAAGTTCACTCTTCCTGGCCTCACCTTGGAGGTTTTTCATAACTCTGCTTCTTCCTTCTCATTTGATTTATTGTCTTCTGTCATCACCCCTCACCTATATCCCTCCAAAAGCAATTTAACATAATCTAGTGTCCGCCTCTCCCAAAGCCACTTCCACATTCTTACTTTCCCCTTCTTCAGGAGGACACATTTCCTGAGCTAGTTTACTAATACTATTGTCCTGTCCAGATTTGACCTGAAGAATCAGTATTTTGAGTGATTCTTTAGAGTTACAGTACAATTTGTCTAGAATCCTCCATTTCATCTATTTTCTAAATATCTTCTAAATTTCATTAAGCTAGGCATTGCTTTCACTCATGCACAGCCAAGTTGCTTCAGTTGCAGTAAAATTTCCTCAGGGAAGCAATTCCTATTTTCACTTATTATGATACCTTACCTTTAAAAACAACAAGATAGATAGGGCTTAAAATAAATTACCAAGTTGCTTACATTTTATTAAAAGCCAGTCTTATGAGGAAAGGATGAGACAACTGGATTTGTTCAGTCTTGAGAAAAGAAGGCTTCTGAGACCTTATCACCATGTTCCAATATTTAAAGGTGGCTACAACGAAGATGGAGACTTCCTTTTCACAAGGAGTCACATGGAAAAGATGAGGGGTAATGGATACAAGTTACTCCTGGGGAGATTGCCATTGGACACAAGTGGAATAATCTTCCCAGTAAAGTGGTGGAGTCCTGAACATTGCACACTTTTAAGATTTGGCTGGAGAGGATGCCATCTTATCTTGGCTAGATTTTGCCAAGAAAAGTTGGGCCAGATGACCCTTGAGGCCCCTTTCAACTATGATTTTATGAAAAGCTAGTTTATTTAATACCAATAGTGAAGAGGTCTTGATAATTTAGGCAATGATTTATGAGGGTAGAATGCAATCACTATGATTTACTCTAGTGCTGTTCTGTGTCTATATTTCTGGAAGCTACAGGTATGAAGTCTGTATCAAAGGAAAAGGAAAATACAACAAGAATGTGTTAGCACTTACAGGACTAAAATATTGTTAGCAGATCTACTGTTACTCAGAAAACGGTTCACTACTGTGACTGAGAGTCCCACAGATAGTGCTAAGAGTATGTTGGTGTTACTTCCCTACCAAGTGCTCAGTGAATAACTCCAATCTGAAATAACTTCATCTTCACTTTACTTGAAACTCTATAGTTTAGATTCTAGGTGTTTTAATAAAAAACTTAGTGTTTGCCATTCCGAATGAACCACTACTCCTTCACTGTTTGACCAAAAATCTTTTCAAGTTGCTGCATCAAATATCTGTCAGTAATTACATTTACACCATTTTTTTAATTCCATTTTCTCACCATAGGCATCTGTGTGCCATGCAGCTTCAAGAGGCAAAGAGAAAAAAGCTCTGCAACCTCTTCGACAAAGAATATTTTTGGCAAACACACTGCACTAACATGAAGTGTCAGGATATCAAAGACTCCCTGAGGAGTTCAGCAAACATAACTAAAGAAATCCAAAGGAGTGATTATGAGTCCTTTTCAAGACTGCTAGATCCTTCTTTAAAAAAATACAGTCTGAATAAAGAGTCAGTTGCTTATCCTGTACGACCTTCCTGACAAGATAAAAAGGAGGAATGACAAATAAAAGATGTTGAATTTAAAAGTAATTCTGTCCAATCTGTGACAATATTTCTACATGTAATTAGTATTTAAATATATAGCAGTTTAAGATACTTAACTATTTCACATAAATGTTTAAGAAAAATAAATGCTCCTTCATCACCCAGGCATATGTGTAAGTAGTGAAGTGTAAATCAAATAAGTACCTTCATATTAAGATTTCTCTACCAAGATAAAACTGAATGTTTCTAAATTCATGTAACTGTATGGAATTCATAAACCATCACTAATCTGAATTCCTCTAAGACATATAGATGACCTATTAAAAACACTGTTTGATTCTGCCTTGTAGCACCTGAACTGGTTTTGCTTAATTAGTATTAATTAGCACAACATGGAAATACACCAAAAACATTTTCATGTTCATACTGAGTGCTATCACCTGATACTTTTTTGATGCTTTCTACTCTAAAGCTGAAATTGAGTCACCACTACACATCAACAGCTATGTGCTGTGAATGCTGGCTACATGCTGAATGACAACTACTCTGGTCCATCGGGCAGCTACTACACAAGAAAGTGAACAAAAGACCTTGGCCAATATCCTGACTTCTCCCTCCACATTCAGCATATCCTCCTTTCTGCAAATGTTTTCTTCCCAGAATCCCCTCCTCATTGCCATAATCATTGCAAGTTTTGGTGGCCCTCTTTTTACATTACATTCACTATGATGGTTACTTCACAGCTGATATGAGAATTTTCCCAAGAAGCTTGACATATTTTAAAACCTTACAAAAAGTTTGGTGGATTGTTTCCGATTTATCTGAAGACTGCCAATTTTCAGAACGGCTAATTTTAGGAATGGAAGTCAATTCAAACTCACTCCTAGAGAACTGAGAGTATACATGTACAATGAACATAACTTAAGGAAGCAAAATGATGTAATTCACTCCACAGATTCAGTAGTTAGGTATTTTCCTTGAATTTCACTAGCACTCTTGAACCTTCAGCCCTTCGCATGGCTGGACAGGGCACGCCAGTCACAGATAGGTTTTGACCTTATGAGGACTGACATCTCTTTTCATATGAGCTGAGAAAGTAATTTTCTACTTTTCAATAACTAAAACTGTATTCAGACAATCACAACATAAAAGTAAACCTATCCATATAGGAGGACTGAAAGAGTATGAAAGATTTAGAAAAAGAAAATGATTAAACTAAGTAAGAAACCCCTCCTTTGAATTTGACCAATTACCAGTCAGTGATAGGAAAAAACCTCCCAGTACTTTAACTATTAGAGAATGTGCCAACTAAATATACACAAAAAAGAGATGATCAGTATATTCAGAGGGAAAGAACTGCTACCATCTCATTTAGCAAGCACAAGGGCACATCCCCAGCTTTTTATAATTACACGTCACTCAGTAAGACTGTGCACATCCCAGCTTGTTCTTCTGTGACAGTAATAAACACGGTTTGATGAAAACTCTAATTTAGAAATTAGGCACCAAAAATAGAATCTTAATCTGCCACTCCAGCAAGTATGACAACATAAGGGATAGATTAATCTGAACTTTCCTACAGCAGACAATCTGGTCTCAACAAGGGGTGTACGACAGGCAGGTTATGGATGATGATCTTAATGAACTGCTACTTCACCATGTAGTTCCAGTAATACTCTTCACTTTATTCTGTTTCAAATAACTTAAGTAAAAGCAATAAAAATTTCCATTCCATCTGATGCATTTAAGCTGAATATTTCTTCTCTTTTAGTTCAAATTTTTACTGTCTGTCCCGTAAGTCCGTAATAGACACCATTATCAACAGAAACGCAGCTTTATATGGCACCTTGTGCAGCCCTTCCTCAGCAACAGAAAGAAAGCAAAGCAATGTCCCTTCATTATGAGCTATTTAATACTGAAATACATGTGTCATTTTGGATTTCTTCATTGCCATAACTTTGACAGGAGTATGCTTCAATCCTGGATAGGGCTGCTCAGTCAATCACCTTTCTGCTGTAGCAGAGCCTTATTGCAGTAACTCAAGACAATAAATACAAGGAATCCTAAGAATGAGTGACCCAAAAGTGTATGCATTCTTTTACTTAAACAACTTGTTTGGTGAGGTGATGCTGTATTTTAGTGCCAGTGGATGCTTACTCCAAGAAAAAAATAAGCACGCATCCTCTTTCAGTAAAACTGTGAACATCCTCCTACAGTAAAAAATCATTAAGAGATAAACTATATTAATTTGATTATTAAATTAGTACTAAACTAATTAATGTTGAAGGCACTGGTCAATAAAAGAAAGCAGTTCCTTTTCTGTTATTAAGATATATATATATTAATAGTGTATACACTTCATAAAAATATATATGTGTGTATATACACATTTGCATAAATACATTATATATAAAGATGTTTTATATATATAAGAAACAATGAAAGGTATTTCAAAGTGATGACTGTATTATATTGCTTCCTGGGTTTCTGAAGAAGCATGAAGAAGCAGTCCTCTTCCTCACCTAGGGATGAATAATTCTGCTCTTACTCATCTGCAGTTTCATATTGTTTCTGCTCTACAGCATGAAAACCTTGCACAGAAATAATTCTTTGTGATATCAGAGAGATACAGATTCCTGAGACACATAGAAAATAGATTCACAGGAAGATACATTCACACAACACAAGTGACGATATCTTGTTTCTGTACATCCTGAGCCGCAAACCATGACTATCACAGACATCCGACACAGGGATAGAACCCCATCCCCTTCTATCCCTCTGGAATAGCCGCATAGGCTTATACATGTTAGAACAGAGTTAATTGCAACCCAACACTATACATAGTGGTTTTCTTCCAGTCTCTCTGCAAGTTTAGTCTAAATTCAATATATTTCTACTGTAGGCTATGTTTACTGAAATAAAGCTACGTTCAACTATGGGCGACCTGTCTTTGAACATATGCTGTAGGCAGCAATCTAGCAGAGAAATGGGCAACAAGCTGTGAGACTAAACTTTTATCATCGTCTCTATAAATCAAGATGAAAGCTATAGACTTCCTCCTGTGGACCTCATACAGCCTTGAGAAAAAAGTTAAAATATTTAGATTGAAAGAACAAAATGATGCAAAGAGAAAAAGAAGAACCCCAAATTAGAATTACTTGAAGCATTTGTCCAGTTCTAAATGCAGGTCCAGTTCCCAAGAATAGATATCTTTATTTATTTTTTAAGATATACTTGACGTCAATAACTAATTAGTAAGATTATTGATTGTTGATCCCTCCAGAAGTGTTTCTTCTTCAGTTTCATTCATTTCAGTCATTCATTTCAACCAAGAATGAATTCCCACTAAACCAACTGTACAGCAAGTTGTAACACCACAGCTTCAGTGCAGCAAGTGAGAGAGACCTGAGAGAGACCACTTGGTAATTCTCGTCTGTCAGCCAAGTAAGCAATTTACAGTATGTCATATAGGTGGGTAATACCACCCAAAGTGGTGGTATTTTATCCTGAAATGTGAAATCGAGATAGATTCCAAAACATAAAAAAATACTGTAGAGAACATATTTTGCACTGATGTTTTTTACAGTAGTAATGAAGAACAAAACCACTGCCTTTTGCATTTCCTTTAGGATCTCTAAATTCTTCAAGATATGGTTAAAAGAGACTTTCATTGTGGTCATGCTTATATTTTGTAGTGGAAATACAAAGGTAAAAAAGATGTTTAGCAACTCGTCAAAAGTCAGAATTAATCTGAACTAAAAGCCACATCTAGTGAACTGGATCTACATGGAAACACTTCACCCCTTGCTTTCCATAGAGAAAGAAAACTGAATTAGCAGCTAGTACCCTTCAGCTGTCACCTGCCTCTGTGCCACAGGTTGTCACCTCTGCAACACAGTCAACAGAAAGAAGCATTGCCTTTGACTTAACTCACTTTAGAATCAGATAGATTAGTTTAACCCCTCAATAAGGGGTTAAAGAGGAACTGGAGTAATGGGGGTCTGCCCTGTTCCACTGACCCTTTCATACAGCTAGGAATCTTGCAGAAATATAATCTGGTAGCCAGAGGCTGTCTACCACTTACAACATTTGTGTCCTTAGTGAATGCCAGTTAAACTGTACTGTAGGCTGCACAATGTCAAGAATACACTCCTTTCTTCTATACTTCTAATACTGCTATACACTAATGTGATACAAAAAACGGAAAAATCATCTCAGTCACATCAGAATTTGGTGTACTTTTCTGCATTCATTCTTTTCCAGTTTCCCTCCTTCATTCCAGAGACTACTCACTTTTTCATCCACATTAAAGGATTGTCATCCCTTTTCCAAGTTACCACATTTATCAGGAACTATGATCAAGACACACATTTAGGCAAAAAGAAACAAGAGCTTGTGGACAAATATTCACTTGCACAAGCAAAGAGGGTAGGTAGTCAATGTCAATTAGCTGGAGTGGCCTTTAGATCGTTGCACAGGCAAAACTGTGTAGAAATGTAATGCAAGAGAGAAAGGTATTCTTTCTGTACAAAAGGTATATACCAAACAATGAAGTTCATTACAACAGGGAGTAGAAAGAAACTACTAAACCAGCTTTGCCCTTATTCTTTATCTACTAGTTCTCATATTCTCAACTACTAAGTAGTACTCTACCCATTCCAGTCTCTTACTTAATCCTGTCTTGGACGTAATGAACCACAAAAAATTAAGTCTAACCTTCACACTTATTGCATTATCTTGCAGTGGTATGAAATACAAAAGAGCTGTAGTATCTTTCTGACTTACATTCCTGTTAACATGGCTCTGATAGAACATACATTTCGTAGATGTCATATATTTCTTTGTTCCTTGAGTTTGAGGTTTCCCACTCAAAGCTGTTTATCATAACTATTTCAGACTAACAGTTATATGCTGAAGACCTAAGTATGAAGTATCGTAATATTAATCTCTCTGCATTTTAGGAGCACTGGGCAAGGTTTTTTTATCTCCTGATTTGCAGTAGAAAATGCCAAAACTACTCCTACTACATAAAAAGGCACATTTTCCTTATTTCATTTCAAGACAAGGCATTTTTCAAATTAAAATTAATATGCATGCATCTTATATCTTCTCCTAGACAAATCTATGCAAGATGCTACTTATGGTGTGCTTTATTCCTAACCACAAATTCTTTTAATATCAGATAAAAGAGATGTATTGTCATATTCCCATTTCATCTTCTAACCTTTGTCTAGTGAGAAAGCATAAAGGAAACAGGTGACCACCTGTTTGGGGGTTTAGATCAGTGCTTATTAATTCCCTGAGAAAAAACCTACTGAAAAAGGAACATTCTTATTTCTGGTTTTGTTATTCTTAAATATTTGACAGCACATTTAGAACTACAGGAGGTCAACTTACCTAACAAAAATTGTTGTAAAAGCAAGCATTTCCAAAATGCACTCTATATATTTCAGATTTAATTTAAAAATCTCTGTATTGAAGTAAAACATTTAGATGTCTTGTGAATTCTAACGAGTCAGTGCACCATATATCACAGACGCCAAGAATGCAGAGATTCCAAGTGGTAAGAGTTTGTGAGAACACGGATATCTAGAAACAGAATATTTAACACTACAGAAAGCATTAGCAGACACAGAATTTCAAGCATATATCTTCAAATAATCACACTTTAAATAAATATTGGAAAATCTATGACAGGATGGTCTATTCAATGGCCTCTGTATTATCCTACACTGTGATGATTCTATTACATAGAAACCATGACCAATTTAAGAGTTTAACAGGTTCTGAGATCAAGTGCCAGTGCCTGGGAGTGTTCCACAACACTCTTCAATTTATTAGAACAGATAAAGTCTCTACCTTACCTCAGAGAAAGACTTTTGAGAAAACTTGATGGGAAATCAAAGGACATCAAGAGTAAGTGCAGGAGTGAGGTCACAAAGCTCTGGAGAAAGTTCTGCTGTTCTTCCTTTCATCGCCATAAAACTAATATCCTTGGCAAGTACAGTTCTATACTGTCTTTGTCAGCTGACATTTAAAAATAAATAAATATAGACCTTAGCTCCTACTGATGTTTCCCAGCTGTCAGGCAGCTGGAAAAATCTTGCCTTCTTAAAATAAATTCAGTAAAGCACTGTCTTTGGTGGCCATGACAAAATGCCTGTGCTGGTTCTGCCTCTGTTTAGGCCACTGCCACAGGGAGATGAAAAAGCAGGACTCTCTGATGGCCTTGTGGTTACAGACTGGCTCCAGATCTACTACTTCGGTAAAGAAAAGAATCTGAGGAGAAGACCAGATAGTGGCCATGGACTGAATGGACTGAATGGAGGACACTGTTACGGGAAGGGAGGAGGGATGTGTTACCACGGAAAGTACAAGAATAGTGAGGATAGACAGTGAACTCTAAAGTTATTTATTTACCTTGAATTATCCAGGCTGAAGCAGTCCAAAACCTACAACAGATTTGAGAATCTCTGATTTTCGAAGCAAATCTCAGTAAATCTCTCATACACCAACGTACATAAAAACAGCAAATCTCTCTTATAGCTACATAGTAAAATGTAAATAGTAAATGATATATAGTAAAATGTCATCATGAATCAGCTTTCTGAAGAGAAGTATTTTTAGCCTGTAGTTTTGGAAATTATAAACTTCAGTCCTTTGTGTTCTAAGGAACAGCAATAAAATCAGATTTAACTGCAGATAAAGCCAAGACAACATCTGTTGTTAGATCCCAAATTTCTTGAAAGAATGTCTATGTTAGAGACAAAGAAACATTGACTTTGCAGGTCTTGTAACTGCTAGAAATGCACAAGAATTACAGCAGTAGTAGAAAAAAAAGATTTTATTTAATAATCAATGTATTATTTATCAAAATAAATATCTTTATTATTTTAAGAAATAATACATTATTTATTACTTTCTTTCAAATTATTTCTTCCTAGACTTACAGCTTTACATTTCTTTAGCTATTATATGTTATCTCTGAACAAAAGCTAGCTTATCTACAGGTGATCTGATGTGGGTTATTTTATTATATTCACATTTATTCATTTTTGTACGTTCAGCGCACAGGCCAGGCTCAGTAATGTCTTGGCTGCAGCGTAAAAACAGCAGGACCCTCACTGTGACTTTAATTGCTAGCATAACTCCTCAACTTTCTTTCATATGTGTAACGTGTGTATATTTTTTTGGGTAAAGGCTGTCTAGCCTTTTGATCCCATTCCTGC